>NC_072464.1:26281855-26299355 GCF_027596085.1 Anoplopoma fimbria | reverse complement strand
CACCAACAGAACCGTGTCTCAGTCATCTTCATCATTTTAGAACAACCAACAGAACCGTGTCTGAGTCAGGTTCATCATTTTAGAACAACCAACAGAACCGTGTCTCAGGCATCATCATTTTAGAACAACCAACGGAACTGTGTCTCAGTCATCTTCATCATTTTAGAACAACCAACAGAACCGTGTCTCAGTCAGGTTCATCATTTTAGAACAACCAACGGAACTGTGTCTCAGTCATCTTCATCATTTTAGAACCACCAACAGTCATCTTCATCATTTTAGAACCACCAACAGAACCGTGTCTCAGTCAGGTTCATCATTTTAGAACCACCAACAGAACCGTGTCTCAGTCAGAACCACCAACAGAACCGTTCATCATTTTAGAACCACCAACAGAACCGTGTCTCAGTCAGGTTCATCATTTTAGAACCACCAACAGAACCGTGTCTCAGTCATCTTCATCATTTTAGAACCACCAACAGAACCGTGTCTCAGTCAGGTTCATCATTTTAGAACCACCAACAGAACCGTGTCTCAGTCAGGTTCATCATTTTAGAACAACCTACAGAACCGTGTCTCATTCATCTTCATCATTTTAGAACCACCAACAGAACCGTGTCTCAGTCATCTTCATCATTTTAGAACAACCAACAGAACCGTGTCTGAGTCAGGTTCATCATTTTAGAACAACCAACAGAACCGTGTCTCAGTCAGGTTCATCATTTTAGAACCACCAACAGAACCGTGTCTCAGTCAGGTTCATCATTTTAGAACAACCAACAGAACCGTGTCTCAGGCATCATCATTTTAGAACAACCAACAGAACCGTGTCTCAGTCAGGTTCATCGTTTTAGAACAACCAACAGAACCGTGTCTCAGTCAGGTTCATCATTTTAGAACAACCTACAGAACCGTGTCTCAGTCAGGTTCGTCATTTTAGAACAACCAACAGAACCGTGTCTCAGTCAGGTTCGTCATTTTAGAACTAAAGTGACCTCAAGTCTGCTCTTCTCCACTGAAATCTTTTTCTTGTTTCTGAAGTGGATCTTTTTGTTTTTTCCTTTGATAGAAATGACAAACTAGAACCATAGGTGAATTGTTTATTATTTTTTTATTTTTTAGAACCTATAACAAAGTGCTACTTTGATGTTTTGAAGTTTGGTGTTATGCGTCAAAGTCACAGAATAACACATACACTGATGGAGGACGCAGTAGAGTCCTGAGAGGTTGAATCACTGGTTTTATGAATGGAGTCTGGAGTCTCTGAAGACAGAGAAGATAACAGCTTCTGTTCCGTCATGACCATATTCTACATATAACTGATATTGATTCTCTGTTGATCCTCAGCAGAACATTGATCCATAAAACACTGGTTCTGATAAGAACCTCAGACTAACCCTTCTACTGGATCTTTAATACTGGTGGTCTCCTCATAAGTTAGAATGGAGGATATTAATGGACTTTGACTACATGATTTCCGTTTCTTGCCGTCGTCTCATGAAGGAGTTATTGATATTCATGTTCCCGTCCTTTGGACCAGAATCTGGTCTCTGCTGGTGACCGGTCCGTCCTGCCGTCGTAGACTTCCTGAGCTTTCATCCAGCTAAAAGGTGCTGTTGCTAAGTGACGCTGGTGCAGCTCTGGAAGCGTCTCCTCCCCGCCAGGCCGCCCTTCTCCACAGCCAACATTAAAATCAAACGCTCCCGAGGGCTCTCCAAACACTGCGATTCTTCACTTTGAGCAGCGCTTCCTGCTCCTGGTTCCAGACTCCGAGGGGGCCCTTTAGTGGGCTTTCAGCTGAGAACACTGTCCTCCTCGTGTCAGCTTTGTTTCCCTGAGTCAGGAGGAAGAAAGCTGACCTGGTGTCTGTTTTCTGGCAGTGAGAGGACTCCATGTGGGGTTTTAGAGTGGACTGTAAGCGTCCACACTGAGAGGACACAAACGGCCTCTTTAAACGTCCATCTGCCCCCCCCCTCTTTGTTTCTACATGACACACTGTGACTTTATGCTTTATAGTCCTTTCTGTTGGTTTTTCTTTTGTTGGAACATAAAGTCAGGACTGTTAACCAGCAGAGAGTTTCACTACTGATGGTGTGACCGAACAGAGACGACTGGAGGAATGAGTCCTCCATGTTTTCATCCTCTGAACCAGACGGGGATCTGTATTCAGGAGAAAGAACATTGTTATGTATATTATATATAACGTTAACTTCAGGAGAAAGAATATTGTTATATATATTATACATAACGTTAACTTCCAGAGAAAGAATATTGTTATATATATTATACATAACGTTAACTTCAGGAGAAAGAATATTGTTATATATATTATACATAACGTTAACTTCAGGAGAAAGAATATTGTTATATATATTATACATAACGTTAACTTCAGGAGAAAGAATATTGTTATATATATTATATATAACGTTAACTTCCAGAGAAAGAATATTGTTATATATATTATATATAACGTTAACTTCAGGAGAAAGAATATTGTTATATATATTATACATAACGTTAACTTCAGGAGAAAGAATATTGTTATATATATTATACATAACGTTAACTTCCAGAGAAAGAATATTGTTATATATATTATACATAACGTTAACTTCAGGAGAAAGAATATTGTTATGTATATGAAGCTTAGCGTAAGTTCATTCAGGAAGACTAGCTTTATACTCCTGTTCATTAATATACTCATTCACTCTG
Source organism: Anoplopoma fimbria (assembly GCF_027596085.1). Taxonomy (NCBI): domain Eukaryota; kingdom Metazoa; phylum Chordata; class Actinopteri; order Perciformes; family Anoplopomatidae; genus Anoplopoma; species Anoplopoma fimbria. The sequence goes on along the minus strand of NC_072464.1, from coordinate 26,296,640 downwards.
TCCCCGTGAATACTCTATAAGAAAAGTTAACCAACCAGTTTTGGCCACGGTTTCCTTTAGCCAATCACATCGTTGCTGTCAAACTTTAAAAGTACACTCTCTGCTGCGGTCAGTTGTCATTTCAGCATATGTCAGACGTGACCCTCCTCCACCCCAGTCACCGCCAGTCGTCAGCACAGGCAGCATTGGGATTGAAGGAAGTCCCTTCATCATCATCACCACCACCAGTGTCTGGACTCCAGGGGGATTGTGCTTCGCTGATCTCAGCGTTGGGCCCCTCTGTTATACGGCTTGGCCATGGAGTCCATTAGCCAAAGACTTTGTACTATCATTCTTAGGCATGTGCAATAAATCATTGTTAAATTTTATTGAAGTCTCTCCTGATTGAAATTATATATAAAGTTAACTTCAGGAGAAAGAATATCGTTATGTATATTATATATAACGTTAACCCTTTGTGGTCAAAGAACATCACCACATGCGTAAAATGTGAACTAGACGTTCACTCTAAGAGTTCAATGGTTATATATTAAATATTAGTTATGTACTGTACTGTAATATACTTTATAAAAACACAAAGTACAAGTTATATACTGTACTGTAATATACTTTATAAGAATATGAAGCACAAGTTATGTACTGTACTGTAATATACTTTATAAAAATATAAAGTATCCGCCCTGTGATTAAAAATGTGTTGGGCTCTTCTTTTGACCAAAGCTACAGTCGTCCATCAAGATTCATGAAGAATGGCCGGTAGTTTCCCTCTAGTCCTCCTGACAAACAGATAAACAAACCAACAGATAAACAAAGAGATAAACAAACCAACAGATAAACAAACCAACAGATAAACAAAGAGATAAACAAACCAACAGATAAACAAAGAGATAAACAAACAGACAAACAAAGAGATAAACAAACCAACAGATAAACAAACCAACAGATAAACCAACAGATAAACAAACTGATAAACAAACCAACAGATAAACAAACCAACAGATAAACCAACAGATAAACAAACAACAGATAAACAAACCAACAGATAAACAAACCAACAGATAAACAAACCAACAGATAAACAAAGAGATAAACAAACAGACAAACAAAGAGATAAACAAACCAACAGATAAACAAACCAACAGATAAACAAAGAGATAAACAAACCAACAGATAAACAAACCAACAGATAAACAAAGAGATAAACAAACAGACAAACAAAGAGATAAACAAACCAACAGATAAACAAACCAACAGATAAACCAACAGATAAACAAACTGATAAACAAACCAACAGATAAACAAACCAACAGATGAACAAACCAACAGATAAACAAAGAGATAAACAAACCAACAGATAAACAAACCAACAGATAAACAAAGAGATAAACAAACAGACAAACAAAGAGATAAACAAACCAACAGATAAACCAACAGATAAACAAACTGATAAACAAACAAACAGATAAACAAACTGATAAACAAACAGATACACAAACAGATACACAAACAGATAAAAACAACAACAGATAAACAAACAGATAAACAAACAAACAAACTGATAAACAAACCAACAGATAAACAAACAGATAAACAAACAGACAAACAAACTGATAAACAAACCAACAGATAAACAAACTGATAAACCAACAGATAAACAAACTGATAAACAAACAAAAAGATAAACAAACAGACAAACAAACTGATAAACAAACTGATAAACAAACAAAAAATAAACAAACAGACAAACAAACTGATAAACAAACGGATAAACAAACTGAAACATACTATACTACTATACTGTCCCATAAAATACTGTACTGTACTGTCCCATAAGATACTGTACTGTACTGTACTGTATACTTTACTGCTATACTGTCCCATAAAATACTGTACTGTACTGTACTGCACTGTATACTATACTACTATACTGTCCCATAAGATACTGTACTGTACTGTACTGCATACAATACTACTATACTGTCCCATAAGATACTGTACTGTACTGTACTGTGTACTATACTACTATACTGTCCCATAAGATACTGTACTGTACTGTACTGTATACTTTACTGCTATACTGTCCCATAAAATACTGTACTGTACTGTACTGCACTGTATACTATACTACTATACTGTCCCATAAGACACTGTACTGTACTGTACTGCATACAATACTACTATACTGTCCCATAAGATACTGTACTGTACTTTATTGTATACTATACTACTATACTGTCCCATAAGATACTGTACTGTACTTTATTGTATACTATACTACTATACTACTATACTGTCCCATAAGACACTGTACTTCTCGCTCTACACAACATCTCTGGGTTCTGTTATTCGCTCCCATGACTTCTCCTACCATTGTTATGCCGATGACACCCAGCTGGTCTTGTCATTTCCTCCCGGTGACACCCAAGTGGAGGCACGCATTGCTGCGTGCTTGGCTGACATCTCGAAGTGGATGGCGACACACCACCTGAAGCTGAACCTGGACAAAACCGAGCTACTGTTCCTCCCGGGGAAGGGTTGCCCGCACCGAGACCTGTCCATCACCATTGATGATGCCGTGGTGACGCCAACTCGGACTGTGAGGAATCTGGGTGTGACCCTGGACGACCAACTGTCGTTCTCAGCAAACATTGCATCGGTCACACGCTCCTGCAGATTCCTCCTCTACAACATCAGGAGGATTCGCCCCTTCCTCACTGAGGAGACGGCGCAGGTGCTCTACAGGCTCTGGTCATCTCCCGCCTGGACTACTGCAACTCACTACTTGCTGGAGCCCCGGCGTCGGCCATCAGACCTCTGGAGCTTGTCCAGAAAGCTGCAGCACGTCTGGTGTTCAATCGCCCCAAGTTCTCCCACACAACTTCCCTTCTCCGTTCTCTACACTGGCTCCCTGTAAGAGCTCGCATCCAGTTTAAGACTCTGGTGCTAGCCTACAGGGCAGTGAAAGGAACAGCTCCTTCCTATCTCCAGGCCTTGGTCAAGCCCTACACCCCACTTCGCTCTGCTGCCTCGGGGCAATTGGTTGCCCCGTCGCTCAGAGGTCCCTGCGGCCGATCCACCCGGTCACAGCTTTTTTCTGTCCTGGCCCCTCAGTGGTGGAATGAACTCCCCACTGACGTCAGGACAGCAGAGTCGCTGCCCATCTTTAACCTCACCTCTTCAGGAAGTACTACCCTGAGCCTTCCTCGTAGCACTTATTGCACTCGTATTAGTTGCTGCACTTACTGTATTCGTATCAGTTCGCTGCACTTATTGAATTTGTATTTGTTTACTGCACTTATCCTATTCGTAGTAGTTTGTAGCACTTACTATATTCGGATTAGTCTGTTGCAATTATTGTTTTCGTAGTAATTTGCCTCTGCACTATACTTTTGCTCTGGTTTATGCTTTGAGATGCTTGTTTAAGAAAGGAGATGCACTTATGACTTCTGGTGACTAGTAGTTCTCTTGAATACCTATGTTGAACACACTTCCTGTAAGTCGCTTTGGATAAAAGCGTCTGCTAAATGACTGTAATGTAATGTAATGTAATGTACTGTACTGTATACTATACTACTATACTGTCCCATAAGACACTGTACTGTACTGTGCTGTATACTATACTACTATACTGTCCCATAAGACTCTGTACTGTACTGTATACTATACTACTATACTGTCCCATAAGACACTGTACTGTACTGTGCTGTATACTATACTACTATACTGTCCCATAAGACTCTGTACTGTACTGTATTGTATACAATACTACTATACTGTCCCATAAGATACTGTACTTTACTGTATACTATACTACTATACTGTCCCATAAGACACTGTACTGTACTGTGCTGTATACTATACTACTATACTGTCCCATAAGACACTGTACTTTACTGTATACTATACTACTATACTGTCCCATAAGACACTGTACTTTACTGTATATTATACTACTATACTGTCCCATAAGATATTGTACTTTGTACCGTTTAGGTATAACTCGAATAAAATAAAGAGACGTGCAGGAGGAAGAAGAAGGAGTAAAGTTGAGGTATTCTCAGTGAGAGGAACTCGTGCAGACGTAGAGGACGGAGATGTTTCAGCCTCCAAGGTCGAGCTTTGTCTTCGGTCAGACGTGTTGATAACATTATCACAGTCAGTGGGTCGTTATCGTTGACCTCTGACCTCTGTCGCCTTCTTCAGATTAACAGTCTCCTCTTCTGGTCTGAATGTGAATGAGCTGCTCTCATTATGTTGTCTTTGTGGATTCATCCAATCAGAGACTAATGACGAAGATGATGAAGATTAGAGCTGCAGCAGGAAGAGGAAAAGATGATTTCACTTTGTGAACAGACGACATCATCGAACAGAGAATCTCATTTAACCGACGGTTTTAGTAGTTTCTGGTGTCAAACATCAAAGATGGCTCCATTTGAGTTCAGAGAGGTGAAAATGTGTGTTTCCTGACGCTGCCTTTAACAACGAGACACAAAATGATTCTGTAAATGTTCCCGATGACGCGGACCAGAGATGATGAACATGTCATCAGACTGAATGAAAACGTGTCCTCTGAACCACCTGGTGGCCTCGTCTCCACAGGCAGCTCTGACTCCAGTCTGCTGTCAGAGAGCTGGAGGCGTCCAACATCAGAGGCTGAGTGATGAAGGCCAGAATACGTCTCCCTGTAGGCTGAAACACATCAAAGACGGGCTGGGATCATATTCAATCCAGAACACAGCCTCAGAAACACCCAGAACAGTCAGAAACAAACATGATGGTGATGATGGTGATGATGGTGATGATGGTGAAGATGATGATGATGATGAAGATGAGGATGAGGATGATGATGGTGATGGTGATGATGATGATGATGATGATGTTGATATTGATGATGATGATGATGATGATGATGGTGATGTGATGATGATGATGATGATGATGATCATGGTGATGATGATGATGATGATGATGGTGATGATGAAGATGATGATGGTGATGATGAAGATGATGATGGTGATGATGATGATGATGATGATGATGATGACGAAGATGATGATGGTGATGATGATGATGATGGTGGTGATGATGATGATGATGATGATGATGATGATGGTGATGATGATGATGATGATGATGATGATGATGATGATGATGATGGTGGTGATGATGATGATGGTGATGATGATGATGATGATGAAGGTGTGGATCTGCCTTCACAGCTGACGTCCTCTCTGCTCTTACTCAGACGCTCAAACAGAAATTCTGTGTTTTGTGATTTATGAGCATATTTAATCAAAATATGAATCCCCAAAAACAGGAAACATACTTCCTCACTTTTGTCGTTGAAGGTTGATGTTATTAATAAAGTTTCTCTGAATGTTCAAAATGTCCATATGGATATATAAAAGATTTCACTGTTTCATATTATTAAACTTTATTAAACTGTATAGTTTAAGAGTGAAACAAAGTTAATACAGTTTGTCTTTATTAAATAGTACATTCAACAGTACATTTGTACATTCAACAGTACATTTGTACATTAAATTGTGTATTTGTACATAAAACAGTATATTTGTATTAAACCACACTGTATGGGTGAAGGTCTTTTTTTCTGGACTACAGTCTGATGAGAATCTGTAAGTTTAACTCACAGATCATCTCTGTAATTACTTAACGTATTCTTAGATGAAGGCGGATCAGGTTATGAGTCTTTTCTGAGGGAATCAAAGCAGAGGAGATGAACCCCCCCCGTCCTGGGAATCCATGATCAGAAGAAGAAGTGAAGCTGGATTTTCTTACATTTGCTCCATGAAGCGAGTATTATCTCTCTCCTCCTCTTGATCGTTGACTTCAGAGGTGACGAGTCTCTGAGGGACAAAAGAACACGAAACCAAAACGCTTTCAACTCCATCACTCTAATTATTTACAAATGTGCAGCGAGACAGAGTCCTGATCCTGGATCTGTACCTGGACCCTGATCCTGGGTCTGTACCTGGATCCTGGATCTGTACCTGGATCCTGTTCCTGTGTCTGTACCTGGATCCTGATCCTGGATCTGTAACCAGATCCTGATCCTGTGTCTGTACCTGGATTCTGATCCTGGATCCAATGTACTGGATCTGTACCTGGATCCTGATCCTGATCCTGGATGTGTAACTGGATCCTGATCCTGGATCTGTAACCGGATCCTGATCTGTAACCAGATCCTGATCCTGGATCTCCATTTTATGAATCCAGGGCTGAGCCAAGCTTAGTCATGTGTTTATGTTTGAATGAAGGTCTGAGGGGTCACATGATCTGGTCTGCTGGTCACATGGATAGGAAACACCTTCAGAACCAGAGAGACTCTGCTCTTCTCTTAATGTTTCTACTGATTAAAGGAAAGGAACCAGAATCCAATGAAACATCAGGACTCCTTAAATAATCATAATAAAGGATTATCTTATCTTAATGTTCTCTGTTTAACAAAACAAACCACAAACACAACGTTCAGCGAAGCACAACTCATGTTCTATTTAAGGAACTTCTACGGTTCAGACGGGACGAACATCATGAAACCTTCACCGAGCCATCGGGACATGCAACCAATGAACAGACAGGATATTATGGTCTGTAGTAGACATGGACGTTCAGCAGGACAAAGACCAGAGAGAAAGACAAAGAGCTCCACAGGGGGGCGGTGGAGAGACTAAAGGAGGTGAACTGGGTTCTCAAAGTCCTCTCTGGTTCTTTACTCAGTGAAACCAGAACTTCCAGAGGTCATCGTGATCTCTGATGTCTGTCCTGTTTGCTTTAGTCTCACCGAGACAGCAGCTGATCACAGATCAGCAGTGGCGTGCACAGACTTTTTGAAGGGCAGGGGCGGAAAGAGAAAAAAAGGGCACATATAGCGCGTTCTCACCACTGAAGAGGGCACTTTAGACACGTTTTATATGTTATACAAATGACACATTATATAGCCTTAAAACAGACTAACTAGACAGACTACTCAGATTAGTTTGCTGTTAGGATCAGCATTCAAGAGAACTGTGTGGATTGCAACGTTGGACTGTGAAGAACACACAGCGACATGGATGTATGAAGGAAATAAACTCCTTGGGGTCTGGGAGTCTTCCCCCAGAACATTTTCAATTAAGTAGATGCCATTTCCTGTATTCTAGTGCATTTTAACACCATATTAGCACCAGATAATCCAAACTGGTTCTGTGAGATATAGTTCTGGCTCAACTATAGATCAACAAAGGGCCCAACATAAAAGTCATTGCAACAGTAATGTGTCATAGTATTTTAATGTATTTTCTTCACCCAAGAGGGGCTCTGTGATAAAATCACACAAGGAACAATACACATTTAAACTATTTACTTAAACTATTTATTTGACAACTCAAAAGAAACAAACTATGATGAGTCTTTGTGCCAAGTGGAACTATAGTAAAATTCTTCGTTTGGCCATCTGTTTGTAAATGTCAATGACCTTGTTCTGGTCAATGGAAATGTCTCCTTCAATGGAGAGGAGCATTAAGTCAGAGAGCCTTTTCTCCCCACATCGGTTTCTCAGCACAGTTTTGATAAGTTTAAGTTTTGAGAATGACCGCTCTACTGAAGCTGTTGTCACTGGAATGGTGGCATACGTCTTGAGGAGCATGCTAAACTGCCCTCCAGAGTCTGGAGGGCAGTTTAGCACGCGTTTTGGCACCCGAGAGGGCACTGGAGGGCAGTTTAGCACGCGTTTTGGTTTCCAAAGGGACACTTGAGGGAACTCTAGCACGCGTTTTGGCTCCCAAGGGGGCCCTTTAGCACGTGTTTTGGTGCCCGAGAGAGCACTTGAGGGCAGTTTAGCACGCGTTTTGGCTCCCAAAGGAACACTTGAGGGCACTCTAGCACGCGGTTTGGTTCCCAAGGGAACCCTTTAGCACGTGTTTTGGTTCCCGAAAGGACACTTGAGGGCAGTTTAGCACGCGTTTTGGCTCCTGAGAGGGCACTTGAGGGCACTCTAGCACGCGTTTTGGCTCCCAAAGGGACACTTGAGGGCACTCTAGCACGCGTTTTGGCTTCAAAGGGGGCAGTTTAGCACACGTTTTGGTTCCCGAAAGGACACTTGAGGGCAGTTTAGCACGCGTTTTGGCTCCCAAGGGGCCCCTTTAATACGCGTTTTGGCTCCTGAGAGGGCACTTTAGCACGTGTTTTTCAACAATTGGGCCACAGAGGGGGCGACCGAAGGACAGAGGATGTGAGGGTCTAAGGACAGAGGATGTGAGGGTCTAAGGACAGAGGATGTGAGGGTCTAAGGACAGAGGATGTGAGGGTCTAAGGACAGAGGAGGTGAGGGTCTAAGGACAGAGGAGGTGAGGGTCTAAGGACAGAGGATGTGAGGGTCTAAGGACAGAGGATGTGAGGGTCTAAGGACAGAGGATGTGAGGGTCTAAGGACAGAGGAGGTGAGGGTCTAAGGACAGAGGAGGTGAGGGTCTAAGGACAGAGGAGGTGAGGGTGTAAGGACAGAGGATGTGAGGGTGTAAGGACAGAGGATGTGAGGGTCTAAGGACAGAGGATGTGAGGGTCTAAGGACAGAGGATGTGAGGGTCTAAGGACAGAGGAGGTGAGGGTCTAAGGACAGAGGATGTGAGGGTGTAAGGACAGAGGATGTGAGGGTCTAAGGACAGAGGAGGTGAGGGTCTAAGGACAGAGGAGGTGAGGGTCTAAGGACAGAGGAGGTGAGGGTGTAAGGACAGAGGATGTGAGGGTCTAAGGACAGAGGAGGTGAGGGTCTAAGGACAGAGGAGGTGAGGGTGTAAGGACAGAGGAGGTGAGGGTGTAAGGACAGAGGAGGTGAGGGTCTAAGGACAGAGGAGGTGAGGGTCTAAGGACAGAGGATGTCGCATGTGTACAGATTGTAAAGGCTAATTTGTAATTTGTGATTTTTATACAAAATAAATTGAATTGAAGAAAACGGACTCATTGTTTCTGTCATCACATATAAACACGTATATTCATAGTATGAAATATTACTCTGGATCAGCTTCATTTTGAACAACTCTCTTTTCTGTTTGCATGTGTTTTCATCCTCTCACATCTGAAACGTTCTCAGATTCACTCAAAGCATGAATCCATAAACTGAATGTTTTCATATGAGAAATGAAATTATGTTCATTAGAAACAGAGTGCTTTATAATTGGTTCTAAAGGGATCCGTCATGATTTAGTCGACAGTCAGAGAACATGTTTAATGCAGAATAAACGGAATCAGCAGCTTGAATGTGTCTCTGATCTCAGAGCAGTTTCAGATCAGACTAACTGAGAACTGATCCAGGACCTGATGGATCATTTGTGATACACTCTACCCTTTAGGATCTGGTCTACCTGGGTTCCTGTAGGTCCCCTTCAGATCATGGACTATGATCTCTACGTTTTACCAACAGTCATCTGATATCAGTGTTGTGGCTTAAACCAGTTCTGTGATGGACTGGTGAGAAGGAGGACTATTATGGTCTGTGTTGGAGCACAAACAGAGTGGAGCTGATGAACAACACGCAGCGTGACAGGAAGTGAAACCAATTACAGGCTGCCACTGAGAGAGTGATGTGGGTGATTTTACCCAGCAGGACGCCTGCAGGCCGCACTGACAGCCGCTCATTACACCTTCAGATGGCTGAAAGGGACTCTGGCTGTAATGGACCCGCTGACACTCTCCATTCTGTTTACTGGGAAACTAAAACACTTAGCTGTCAGGACGCCGCTCTCTGATTGGTCATCAGTCTCCAGCAGATCCTTCTGAAATAAAGGGTCCTCACGGTCAACTCAGTTCGTGGGTCACAGTGACTTGACCCGGATCTACATGATACTCATCAGGTCCAGTTATCTCTGAGACGAGTCTGAACTGGTTTTGTCCTCAGATCCCTTTTGGAACTGGTCTATGTCTAAGTGGTTTTCTTTTGAACCGGAAGTGGACCTGTAGATAACGTCATATTCTAAGATAGGACGGATTTTCATTATAACCAGGGGGAGCTCTGCAGAGTGAAGGAGGCTCTGTGACGCCACAGAAAAAGATCTTTTAGTTTATGTTCCTGTTAAAGGAAAGCCAACTGTTGAGCCAGATCCCCAAGTTCTTATAGATTTGGAGTTCTGATCCGTCCACGGAGGAGATTTGGACAGTGCAGGCAGTTTGAGGTAAGAGTTTGTTAAAAAAACGTACCTTTAGTTTTGGTTGTGTTTCAGAGAAGGTGGAGACTGGAGAAGCTGTCAGGGTGGCGTTCAGGGACGAGCTAGATGTGAATAAGATGGTGTCGTCAGCATACAGATGGATGTGAGAGCCGCCTGCAGCGTAAATGTTGTTTATTTAGATTTAGAATAAGGTTGGACCTAGAATGGAGCCCTGAGGAACACCCAGGGACAGTTATTTATTCCAAAGGGTTCTTTAAATTCCTGGAGAACAAGTGAAACTTCATGAACATCAGACTTGTTTCTTCTGTGGAAGGTCACATGATTAAAGTCAGTAGAACTGATCTCAGGTCTGTAGTTTACTCCTCATCTCGTTATGGTCTTTGTTTGTTGATGTCAGGCATGTGATCAGATCTTGTGATCAGCTGATCTCTTATGTCCAATAAATCTTCATCGTTATCTTAATCTCGCTGATCGTCTTTAGTTCATGCTGCTGTTCCTCATCATCACCTTCATCAGTCTTTAACGCTCATCGATCTTCATCACTTTGAAGGACGCTTGTTCTCTGTCAGCTGAGAGTCATTCTTTTAGTCACATGATTTAGTTAAGTAAAAGTGTCTTTGCCGTATATTTGGTGAAGCAGCTCTCTCTCTTCATCACTCGTCTTCCTCTCTGGAGGCTCCAGATGATGTGGTAGGAAGCGGTTAAAGTCCAATAAAAGCAGAGGAAGAAGTTTAGGAGCCAGGTAGCAATTAAAGAGGATGAACTGTGTGCAGAGTCCGTTTCCTTTAACAAAGTCAAACCTGGAAACTGTTTGAGAGCAGCAGCTTCTCATCTGGTGCTCTGATGTGGAAACATCAAGTCCACCACAGACACACGATTACATTTAACACTAAAGCCATGCTCTGACAAAGGAAACATGACTGGTTCTGCATGGGAACACTGCAGACAGGATCTGATCAGAGATCAGTCAGGAGACACTGTGACGACATGGAAACCCTCACAGACTGTACAGAGACCAGCAGCACCTCCATGTTCTAACATTAGAACATGTGATGATCTTTGAACGGGGCTGTCTGTCCTCCTGTCGCTTTGTTGTTCACAAACAGGCAGACATGTTGCATGTTTGTGTTTCATTTCATTATTAAAACATATCTTGTAAGATGATGATATTCGTTATGATACAAGCGTTGTGAAGTGTTTCCGTTAGTTTTTAACAATGGAGGTTTAAGCTTTGTTGTAAAGTGATGCTGATGTTGATGATCCCGCCTACAAAGCTTTGATTGGTTGCCTGTTTTCAACACCAGACACCCCCCCCCCCCCATCATTTGCAGCCTCTCAGTGCTAACAATGTCCTAATCCATACTGAGCATCTGATGTTTTCGGTCCACCTAATCTGACCCTTTTATCAGATTAACACAGATTTTTGGTCCCGTCTCTCACTTTTGATTTGGCACGACACTGATTCTTAGCGTTGGATACTTTTTGCCTCATGTCCCCCGATGGCCCCCCCTTCCTCCCCCAGGTTGATGGCATCATGGAAACATAAACAGCTCAATCTTTTGACTGTTTTTATGGATTTTAGAGATTGTTCGTGTAATCAGAGGACGTGATGGCAGAAGATAACAGCTTCCATTAAAGCCCTTCAACATGCAGGTATCAGCAGAAAGCTCATTAGTGCATGAAGCTTCATACATAGGATCATCTGAAGCAGGTAGACACTCTGATGAAAAAGAATAATCTCACATGTGAATATGATTATATCCCATTAAACTGTTGATATAATCACATGTGGGGAAACTGTAAGGATGACTTTCACATCACAGGAAAGGGTTGGGGGTTAGTTTAACACAGTTTTACCAGGAGGCATCCTGTGAAGCTTCATGTGTTAAAGCTGCATTCTCTCTCCTGTCCATCAGGAGGCGACTCCTCCGGTTGTATAGAAGTCTATGAGAAAATGACTCTTCACCTTACAACTTTAACCCGTTCACAGTCTCCATGATCCTCGATCCTTCCTCTTGATCCTGGATCCCTGATCCGCTATCCTCTCATTGATCCTCAATCCTCGCTCTTCCTTCCTAGATACTCAATCCTCGATCCACGATCCACAATCTTCGCTCGAGGCCTGGTCTGTCCGGGTCCAGGACAGACCCGGACAGACCAGGACAGATGTTGGGACCCCTCCACACATCAGCACCGTGACTGACCCTGATGTCGGCATGCGGACCAAACAGAACGGAGTCTGTTGTTACAGTTGGACTGAGACACCAGCTGAGTCTAGGATGATCAGGACTCATTAAACCTGAACCTGGATCAGACTGAAGATGGATTTATTACAGTTTGTCAACAGGAGTTTGATGGTGAAGGTATAAAAAGTTTAATGTTACTGAGAAACACTTGATGTCATTGAACATGTTTTCAACTGCAGGAAACCTTCTCATTCTATTATTATGAACTTCTTGTTTTAATGTGCGACCAGATGATTTGTAAATATAAAGTCATTATATTTGAATCATATTCAACGAAAAGGACTTTTACTTTTACAATATGATGTGTCTTATTATCATCACAATTATTTTGGTTCAGACCAACAGAAGTTTAATTTGAATGCCAACTTCTCAAAGTTACAACAGAGACATTTATTACATTTGATATTCATAAAATGTGAGATTTATTACATTGGGTATTAATTATATTTTGTATTAAATTTATTTGATATTAATTAAATGTAATATTTATTATATTTGTTTTTTCATATTGGTTATTTATAACATTTTATATTCATTTATATTCTATATTTATTACATTATTATTATTATGTTATATTATTATTACTTAATATTATCTTATTACATTAAGATTATTATTTATAGCATTTAATATGTTGTGTTGAGTTTGTCCTGTAGGTGGAGCTCCATCACCTCCCCTCCGTCCGTCTCTGACTGAACAGCAACCATACAGATTTGGACGTACCAAGTAAAAGTTGTGCTAAGGAAAATTAAAATAACTACATTAGATCTAATTATAACTTTGTAGGTCTTTCTAAGTGTAAGATTGATTTGATCGTCGTGGGTCGACTGATGGAGTCCAGGAGGATCCTGATCAGATCCGCCTCAGCTGGTCACGTCAACATGAAGGAGAAAACCTAAAGCTCAGGTTCAGACGGTGGAACTCCTAAAACAGACTGACTGTAACGAAGGTCAACAGAACGACAGAGAACCGGTTATATTCATGAAAATCATGAAAACAGACTCAGAAATGATGCATTAATAAACTCTTCATAGTTCTCTTAAACTACTAATAAATATAAGTTATTATAAAAATCATAATATAAATAATAATAACAATAATTTTCACAAAGAATCTCACATTTAGATAAGTCTTTTTATTTCATATCTGTGTCAGAATGATTTAAGAACCATGTTAAATAAATTCTGTTATTATTAGGCTCCAATGACGTTGTATTTTACAGATTCTAATGGGGGACTTTGACCTAAGACAACGCAAAGTAAAATAAACACATGTAAAAATGTATTTCTTGTAGTTTTCATCAGTTATGTTTGTTTTCTTTTGCAGACTGGGTCCATATTCAGTCATGCTGCTGGTTTCAGTCTTTGTCTGGATGCCATCTTTGTCCGCATACCAACACGGGTGAGAGAGAGGGAGAGAGAGACCCTCCCTCCCTCCCTCTCTCTCTCTCTTCACTCCCAGAATCCTCTGGGGGACGGAGCGAGCCAATAACCCTCCTCCCTCTCTGAAACATCTAATCCCTGAATCCCGTCCAACACCACAGTCTCTCTGAGGCCGCTGGGGACGAGTCGGGCTGCGAGGCGTGTCCTGATGTCACATCAACCACAGCAACAGCTACTCAACCACCAACAAAACATCACAGGGTCACAGCAACACAGCAACCAACTACAAAAAAACAGCAACACATCAGAAGGGTCACAACAAGGGCAACTCAACCAGCAACTCAACCAGCAACTCAACCAGCAACATAACCAGCAACATAACCAGCAACAGATCACAGGGTCAGAGCAACATAGCAACATAGCAACCAGCAACACATCACAAGGTCACAGCAACCACTGATTCAATTACATTTATTTTGTAAAGCCCAAAATCACAAATCACAAATTTGTATCAGAGGGCTTTACAATCTGTACACATGTGATATCCTCTGTCCTTAGACCCTCACATCCTCTGTCCTTAGACCCTCACCTCCTCTGTCCTTAGACCCTCACATCCTCTGTCCTTAGACCCTCACATCCTCTGTCCTTAGACCCTCACCTCCTCTGTCCTTAGACCCCTCTGTCCTTAGACCCTCACATCTAGAAGATGTGAGGAGCTCAGTGTATCCTAGGTAGTCCCCCGGCAGTATAGGCCTATTGCAGCATATCTAGGGATGTGAGGAGAACCCTAAGTCCTAACTATAGACCTGATAGAATTGCCATATAGGGGCTGGACCAGGAGAACCTGAACCAGCCCTAACTATAGACCTGAACCAGTCCTAACTATAGACCTGAACCAGTCCTAACCATAAACCTGAACCAGTCCTAACTATAAACCTGAACCAGTCCTAACTATAGACCTGAACCAGTCCTAACTATAGACCTGAACCAGTCCTAA
>NC_072464.1:26271030-26279255 GCF_027596085.1 Anoplopoma fimbria | reverse complement strand
AGAAGTACTACCCGGAGCCTTCCTCGTAGCACTTATTGCACTCGTATTAGTTGCTGCACTTACTGTATTCGTATCAGTTCGCTGCACTTATTGAATTTGTATTTGTTTACTGCACTTATCCTATTCGTAGTAGTTTGTAGCACTTACTATATTCGGATTAGTCTGTTGCAATTATTGTTTTCATAGTAATCTGCCTCTGCACTATACTTTTGCTCTGGCTTATGCTTTGAGATGCTTGTTTAAGAAAGGAGATGCACTTATGACTTCTGGTGACTAGTAGTTCTCTTGAATACCTATGTTGAATACACTTCCTGTAAGTCGCTTTGGATAAAAGCGTCTGCTAAATGACTGTAATGTAATGTAATGTAAGACGGTGGATGAGGACGGTGCATGAGGACGGTGGATGAGGACGGTGAATGAGGACGGTGAACGAGGACAGTGAACGAGGACGGTGCATGAGGACGGTGGATGAGGACGGTGGATGAGGACAGTGAACGAGGACGGTGCATGAGGACGGTGAACGAGGACAGTGAACGAGGACGGTGCATGAGGACGGTGCATGAGGACGGTGGATGAGGACGGTGGATGAGGACGGTGGATGAGGACGGTGCATGAGGACGGTGGATGAGGACGGTGGATGAGGACAGTGAACGAGGACGGTGCATGAGGACGGTGAACGAGGACAGTGAACGAGGACGGTGCATGAGGACGGTGGATGAGGACGGTGGACGAGGATGGTGGATGAAGACGGTGGATGAGTACGGTGGATGAGTACGGTGGATGAAGACGGTGGACGGTGCATGAGGACGGTGCATGAAGACGAGGACGGTGGATGAGGACGAGGACAGTGGATGAGGACGAGGACGGTGGATGAGGACGGTGGACGAGGACGGTGCATGAGGACGGTGTATGAAGACGAGGACGGTGGATGAGGACGGTGGACGAGGACGGTGGATGAGGATGGTGGACGAAGACGGTGAATGAGGACGGTGCATGAGGACGGTGCATGAGGACGGTGGATGAGGACGGTGGACGAGGACGGTGGTGGACGAGGACGGTGAACGAGGACGGTGAACGAGGATGGTGCAAGAGGACGGTGGACGAGGACGGTGAATGAGGACGGTGGACGAGGACGGTGAATGAGGACGGTGGACGAGGAGGAGGACGGTGGATGAGGACGGTGAATGAGGACGGTGGATGAGGACGAGGGTGGACGAGGACGGTGATGAGGACGGTGGATGAGGACGGTGGTGAGTGAACGAGGACGAGGACGGTGGATGAGGACGGTGGACGAGGATGGTGGATGAAGACGAGGACGGTGCATGAGGACGGTGGATGAGGACGGTGGATGAGGACGGTGGATGAGGACAGTGAACGAGGACGGTGCATGAGGACGGTGACATGAGGACATGAGGACGGGGTGGACGGTGGAGCGAGGACGGTGGACGAGGACGGTGGATGAGGATGGTGCATGAGGACGGTGGACGAGGACGGTGGATGAGGATGGTGGACGAAGACGGTGAATGAGGACGGTGGATGAGGATGGTGGACGAGGACGGTGGATGAGGATGGTGGATGAGGATGGTGGATGAAGACGGTGGATGAAGACGGGATGAGGACGGTGATGAGGACGGTGGATGAGGACGGTGGATGAGGACGGTGGATGAGGACGGTGGATGAGGACAGTGACGAGGACGGACATGATGGTGGACGAGGACGGTGGATGAGGACGATGAGGACGGTGGATGAGGACAGTGAACGAGGACGGTGCATGAGGACGGTGCATGAGGACGGTGGATGAGGACGGTGGACGAGGATGGTGGATGAGGACGGTGGATGAGGACGGTGGACGAGGATGGTGGATGAAGACGGTGGATGAGTACGGTGGATGAGTACGGTGGATGAGTACGGTGGATGAAGACGGTGGACGGTGCATGAGGACGGTGCATGAAGACGAGGACGGTGGATGAGGACGAGGACAGTGGATGAGGACGAGGACGGTGGATGAGGACGGTGGACGAGGACATGAACGAGGACGGTGCATGAGGACGGTGCATGAGGACGGTGGATGAGGACGGTGGACGAGGACGGTGGATGAGGATGGTGCATGAGGACGGTGAAGACGAGGACGGTGGATGAGGATGGTGGACGAAGACGGTGAATGAGGACGGTGGATGAGGATGGTGGACGAGGACGGTGGATGAGGATGGTGGATGAGGATGGTGGACGAAGACGGTGGATGAAGACGGTGGACGGTGCATGAGGACGGTGCATGAAGACGAGGACGGTGGATGAGGATGGTGGATGAGGACGCTGAACGAGGACAGTGAACGAGGACGGTGCATGAGGACGGTGGATGAGGACGGTGGATGAGGACGGTGGATGAGGACGGTGCATGAGGACGGTGAGGACGAGGACAGATGAGGACGAGGACGACAGTGAACGAGGATGAGGACGGTGCATGAGGACGGTGGATGAGGACGGTGGATGAGGAGGATGGTGGATGAAGACGGTGGATGAGACGGTGGATGAGTACGGTGGATGAAGACGGTGGACGGTGCATGAGGACGGTGCATGAAGACGAGGACGGTGGATGAGGACGAGGACAGTGGATGAGGACGAGGACGGTGGATGAGGACGGTGGACGAGGACGGTGGATGAGGATGGAGGATGAGGATGGTGGACGAAGACGGTGGATGAGTACGGTGGATGAAGACGGTGGACAGTGCATGAGGACGGTGCATGAGGATGGTGGATGAGGATGGTGGATGAGGATGGTGGACGAGGACAGTGGATGAGGACGGTGGATGAGATGATGAGACGGATGGTACGGTGGATGAAGAGGATGCATGAGGACGGTGCATGAAGACGAGGACGGTGGATGAGGAGGAGGACAGTGGATGAGGACGAGGACGGTGGATGAGACGGTGGACGAGGGTGAACGAGGACGGTGAGGATGAGGACGGTGCATGAGGACGGATGGATGTGCATGAGGACGGTGCATGGACGAGGACGGTGGATGAGGACGGTGCATGAAGACGAGGACGGTGGATGAGGACAGTGGACGAGGACGGTGGATGAGGATGAGAGGACGGTGGATGAGGATGGAGGACGGTGGATGGACGGTGGATGAGGATGACGAGACGAGGACGGTGGATGAGGATGGTGGACGAAGACGGTGAATGAGGACGGTGCATGAGGACGGTGCATGAGGACGGTGGATGAGGACGGTGGACGAGGACGGTGGATGAGGATGGTGGATGAGGACGGTGAACGAGGACAGTGAACGAGGACGGTGCATGAGGACGGTGCATGAGGACGGTGGATGAGGACGGTGGACGAGGACGGTGGATGAGGATGGTGCATGAGGACGGTGGACGAGGACGGTGGATGAGGATGGTGGACGAAGACGGTGAATGAGGACGGTGGATGAGGATGGTGGACGAGGACGGTGGATGAGGATGGTGGATGAGGATGGTGGACGAAGACGAGTGGATGAAGACGGTGGACGGTGCATGAGGACGGTGCATGAAGACGAGGACGGTGGATGAGGACGAGGACAGTGGATGAGGACGAGGACGGTGGATGAAGACGGTGGACGAGGACGGTGCATGAGGACGGTGCATGAAGACGAGGACGGTGCATGAAGACGAGGACGGTGAGGACGAGGACGGTGGATGAGGACGGTGCATGAAGACGAGGACGGTGGATGAGGACAGTGGACGAGGACGGTGCATGAGGACGGTGGACGAAGACGGTGGATGAGGACGGTGGACGAAGACGGTGGATGAGGACGGTGGATGAGGACGGTGGACAGTGCATGAGGACGGTGCATGGACGCATGAGGACGGTGGATGAGGACGAGGACGGTGGATGAGGACGAGGACGGTGGGATGAGGAGGACGGTGGACGAGGACGGTGGATGAGGATGGTGCATGAGGACGGTGGATGAGGACGGTGGATGACGGACGGTGGATGATGGACGGTGCATGAAGACGAGGACGGTGGATGAGGACGGTGGATGAGGACGGTGCACGAGGACGGTGGACGATGGACGGTGGATGAGGACGGTGGACGAGGGCGGTGCGGTGCATGAAGACGAGGACGGTGGATGAGGACGGTGGACGAGGACGGTGGATGAGGACGGTGGACGAGGACGGTGACATGAGGACGGTGCATGAAACGAGGACGGTGGATGAGGACGGTGGACGAGGACGGTGGACGATGGACGGTGGATGAGGACGGTGGACGAGGGCGGTGCATGAAGACGAGGACGCTGGATGAGGACGGTGGACGAGGACGGTGGACGGTGGACGATGGACGGTGGATGAGGACGGTGGACGAGGGCGGTGCATGAAGAAGACGAGGACGGTGGATGAGGACGGTGGACGAGGACGGTGGATGAGGACGGTGGACGAGGACGGTGGACGATGGATGAGGACGGTGCATGCATGAAACGAGGACGGTGAGGACGAGGACGGTGGATGAGGACGGTGCATGAGGAGGACGGTGCATGAAGACGAGGACGGTGGATGAGGACGGTGGATGAGGACGGTGGATGAGGACGGTGGGAGGACGGGTGGAGGACGGTGCATGAGGACGGTGCATGAAGACGAGGACGGTGGATGAGGACGGTGGATGAGGACGGTGGACGAGGACGGTGGACGATGGACGGTGGATGAGGACGGTGGACGAGGGCGGTGCATGAAGACGAGGACGGTGGATGAGGACGGTGGACGAGGACGGTGGATGAGGACGGATGAGGACGGTGGAGGACGGTGCATGAGGACGGTGCATGAAAACGAGGACGGTGGATGAGGACGGTGGACGAGGACGGTGGACGATGGACGGTGCATGAAGACGAGGACGCTAGATGAGGACGGTGGACGAGGACGGTGGACGGTGGACGGTGGATGAGGACGGTGGACGAGGGCGGTGCATGAAGACGAGGACGGTGGATGAGGACGGTGGACGAGGACGGTGGACGAGGACGGTGCATGAGGACGGTGCATGAAAACGAGGACGGTGGACGAGGACGGTGGACGAGGACGGTGGATGAGGACGGTGCATGAGGACGGTGCATGAAGACGAGGACGGTGGATGAGGACGGTGGATGAAGACGAGGACAGTGGATGAGGACGGTGGATGAGGACGGTGGATGAGGACGGTGCATGAAGACGGTGGACACACTGTTTGATTTACACTGCCACTTCTTTTTTTAAAAATGTACAGTTTAAATGTAAGAATCAAATGACACCAAACTGACTCAGTCCCCCACGATGTGAAGAGACACCACCGACGTGCCGGACTTCTTTAGACTGCTCAGCTGTAAAGTGACCCGTTTGGGGGGGGCTCCTGTGGGGCACGATGCCCCCCCTCAGGCAGCGAGGTGGACACCAGGGCCCCTCAGTGTGTCGGGAACAAGGCGAACAGGGCGGCATTGATGGACTGAGTCTGAACGGCAGCACATCTGGACGACGCTCAACAAGCAGCTCAGTGTGATCGGATCCCCTCGTCGCTTTATGAAATCAAACGCACATTCATAACTGTCCCCGATTCTCCTTTCACATCCAAATCGCCTCCTCGGGGGGCGACGAGGATCAAATCTTCATCTGTTCGCTGCTGAAAAACACGGTTGTTTGTCTTGTCCTTTTTTCTCTGGTGAAGACTGAGAGTGGATGAAAACAAGGAGGCTGTTTAAGCAACAGGAGAGCTGCAGGGAGCAAACACTGATTAACTCTCTGCACACAATGAGCAGAGGAGGTGTCCTAGTAATACTGCTGCAGGTCAGAACACTGTCCTCCTAATGCCTCTGAAGGTCTGAACACTGTCCTCGTAATGCTGCTAAAGGTCTGAACACTGTCCTCATAGTGCTGCTGATAGTGAAGTAAAGCGAAGTATAGTGAAGTAAAGTAAAGTATAGAAAAGTATAGTGAATCATAATCAAGTATAGAGAAGTATGGTGAAGTAAAGTGGTGTATAGTGAAGTATAGTGAATCATAGAGAAGTATAGTGAAGTATAGTGAATCATAGAGAAGTATAGTGAAGTATAGTGAAGTATAGTGAATCATAGAGAAGTATAGTGAAGTATAGTGGTGTGTAGTGAAGTATAGTGGTGTGGAGTGAAGTATAGTGGTGTTGGTGAAGTATAGTGAAGTATAGAGAAGTAAAGTTGTGTGTATTTTATATGTCGTGAAGACTGGTATTGTTGGTGTATCTTTTGAATCTCAGATGTGGATTAAATGCCCCCCCCCACAGCTCCTGTCTGTCTGTTATTGAAGATGAGTGCAGCATCCGATCCACGATAATCTTCATCCTAATGCAGAGACACCTGTCACAGCAGCAGAGTGCATCCCATAATGTCTCTGTAAGCAGATTAGGCTCCTCTAATGCCAGGTATTTGAGGAGTATTCATGCAGCTAAGTGCTTATGTAATGTCTCCGAGCCTCCGTGCATTTTTATTTTGGCAACCCCCCCCTGACTGAGGAGCCCTGAGGCCTCTTCACCCACATCAGCCTCACAAACATCTCTGTACACACACATGCACACACTCATACACACACACTCTCATATTCAAATCTCTCATATTCAAATCTCTTCATCAACACAAACCGTGCTGTTGATATTTGTCTCATTCTGCTCGGAGATAATCTGCTGCTGCAGATACATAAACACAATATATCATTTACATCAGATAATACCACAATATCAAATGTGAAACACAGAAATCTGCATTCTGTTTAAATCCTGTTCTAGATAAAAATACACAAGAAGGTACTCTGTAAGAAAATCATGGAATTAGTGAAGGGGGGTCCAGTATCATGTCTCTGAGGACAGAGCCCCATGTGAACATGTCTCTGAGCGTACTGTCCAATGGTTCAGATAGAAGACTGAGGTGATGATAAACCACAGGTTATGTATATATATGTATATACATATATATATATATATATATGTATATATATGTATACATATATACACATATATATGTGCAGAGTGGTGATGTAGAGCTGGTGATTTCTGACAGAAACCAGCGGTGTGCTCCTTTAAAACGAGTGTGTCTTTACATCCAGGCCGGGGGGGGGGGCACGGCGACGGGTGTAAATCCAAAATGTACAAAAATAAAAGCCTATTAGTGGAGTGAAACATTTTGATCTATCAGATTGCAAATACAAACAATGTCAACACCCAAACACATCTGTTGGAGCTTATCTGCTTGTGCTGCACTTAATATGCCTCTAATGCTGCGGCCGCCTCGCCGGCCTGCAGTCCACTTCCACTGCGAGCACTATTTATATGCTGCATGCTGCAGAGTGCTGCCCACTCACACTGGATTTCATGCTCTAAGCTGCTCTACGTGAGCTCACCTCAGACCTGCTCTCTGATACATTTCATATATTTGTCCGAGTGGATAAAGAATCAGGATTTATCTTCATCCACACATCCACCTTAAAACCATCAAAATAAAAGCAGTTCAGCTCTCCCACGTCAACTCAAATATCCATCTCTTTAGTTAATTAGTGGGCGTGCCAAGAAGCTGTGTGTCCAAACAGCAGGGGACGGGGGGGTGGTTCATCATCATCATCATCATCATCATCATCATCATCATCATCAGAACCCATACCTGAACACAGTCTGTTGGCTGCAGCTCAAACACTCAGAGGATTTTCATTTGAGACTGTAAGAGGCTTTTATTTTTACACTAATGCAGATTTAAAAGGTAAAAAAAGAAAAAAAACAATCTGCTGCTGAATTCACCTGATGATGTCATCAAGAGAATCTAGATCAAAACAAAGCTCATCTGACATGTCACATATACTGAGTACTATACTAATGAGTACTACACTATACTAATGAGTACTACACTATACTAATGAGTACTACACTATACTAATGAGTACTACACTATACTAATGAGTACTACACTATACTAATGAGTACTACACTATACTAATGAGTACTACACTATACTAATGAGTAACATACTATACTAATGAGTACTACACTATACTAATGAGTATACTAATGAGTACTACACTATACTAATGAGTACTACACTATACTAATGAGTACTACACTATACTAATGAGTACTACACTATACTAATGAGTAACATACTATACTAATGAGTACTACACTGTACTAATGAGTACTACACTATACTAATGAGTAACATACTATACTAATGAGTACTACACTATACTAATGAGTACTAATGAGTACTA
>NC_072464.1:26251030-26266030 GCF_027596085.1 Anoplopoma fimbria | reverse complement strand
CGCACCATCACAAGAACAATACAGGAGTTGTATGAAAAGGAGAGGACTACAAAGCGATGGCGTTACAACAAAAAAAGAAACAGATTTATAAATGTTAACCTGCTGTGGCTCGGAAGGTGCCTGTTATAATGTTAGGATCGTGGCTCTGGACTCTGAGGGTAACTTGTTTTTCTTTAACAAACTAGATAAATCGTTAATGCCCTGGCAGTGGCAAATAGCTTTGGTTTTATATTTGATTTGATTACATTAATGTTTAAGTTGAGATTTACAAGAAATATTTTAACTGCTACTGTGTAAAGGGAATACTGCTGTTAAAAAGCACCTTATTTGTTTAAAGTGTTTGCAAACCAAATGTTATTTCACTTTTGTTCATATAGCAGTACTTTTAAAATAAAAGTGTGCAATACACTACTTTTGAATTCATTATTTAATTTTGCGCATTACAATGCAATTAATCGCGATTAATCGCAGAAAATCATGCGATTAATCGCGATTACATTTTTTAATCGTTGCCCAGCACTAACATATGTTTCCGTGGTAACCCTGAGGGTTTGTCTTATCACTGTTACTGTCACTGATCATCACCATCCCACAATATTCTGATGAAATGGAAATATTGTTCACTGCTCCAGTAAATAGAACGTTATGCTAGCATCAAGCTAACGATATGTGCATCAAGCTAACACTATGCTAACATAAAAGACACAATTTACTAGCATAAAGCTAACGTTATGCTACCAACATTCAAGTCCGTAACAGACAGTAAATATAATTTGACGATATCTTTAACAAAAAGTCTAGCTAGTTATTAGCCACATGTGATTTTCTCCAAATCAATATCCATATTGTCTCTAACAATAAAAGGCCATGTTTCTGTCAGTGAAGTGATCAGAGATGTTCTCTTCTGTTCTGAGTAGAACAGTCATTACTAGTAACAGCTGGTGTGTTACTGTCTCCACCATGTGGCGTTCAGGTCTCGCAGTGTTGGAATAAGATATCAACATCTATTTATTTGTCAT
The DNA here is from genome assembly GCF_027596085.1 of Anoplopoma fimbria. Lineage (NCBI taxonomy): Eukaryota > Metazoa > Chordata > Actinopteri > Perciformes > Anoplopomatidae > Anoplopoma > Anoplopoma fimbria. Next base: position 26,265,011 of record NC_072464.1, on the reverse strand, counting down.
TTAATCATCCAGAGTATCTAGTTAGAATGACAAACACAAACTTCAGACAGTCAGTCGATGTCCACTATTACCGTATATATGTGTGTGTGTGTGTGTGTGTGTGTGTGTGTGTGTGTGTGTGGGGGGGGGGGGGGGCTGTAGTGTGCAGTCATGGGGGATCTAGGAGCCGTGGATTGAGGGTGGAGGATTTACTTTGATCCTCAGACGTTACACTCACACAAGGTGGAGGATTTATGTTGTTAATCAGTCTTACAAAAAAGCAATCAGGACAGATGTTTCCTGCTGCAGCTGGACGGATGTTTGAGGATGGATTGAGAGCAGGACACCACCTGTGTGTGTCTGATAATCTGCAGGAGACAAGAAGAGACGACTCTTCAGTCGCATCAGGACCGACTCACTCTTTAATCTGGAGGGAACTCATGGCTGCTGGCTGTGACATCCTCTGATCATTATTAACGTTATTTAAACGTTCTGTTGAGTTAACGTTAACGTTAGACAGGTTTAACCCTTTCAACGTTATTTAAACGTTCTGTTGAGTTAACGTTAACGTTAGACAGGTTTAACCCTTTCAACGTTATTTAAACGTTCTGTTGAGTTAACGTTAGACAGGTTTAACTCTGTCAACATTATATAAACGTTCTGTTGAGTTAACGTTAACGTTAGACTGGTTTAACCCTTTCAACGTTATTTAAACGTTCTGTTGAGTTAACGTTAGACTGGTTTAACTCTGTCAACGTTATTTAAACGTTCTGTTGAGTTAACGTTAGACTGGTTTAACTCTGTCAACATTATTTAAACGTTCTATTGAGTTAACGTTAGACTGGTTTAACCCTTTCAACGTTATTTAAACGTTCTGTTGAGTTAACGTTAGACTGGTTTAACTCTTTCAACGTTATTTAAGCGTTCTGTTGAGTTAACGTTAACGTTAGACAGGTTTAACTCTGTCAATGTTATATAAACGTTCTGTTGAGTTAACGTTAGACTGGTTTAACTCTGTCAACGTTATTTAAACGTTCTGTTGAGTTAACGTTAGACAGGTTTAACCCTTTCAACGTTATTTAAACGTTCTGTTGAGTTAACGTTAGACAGGTTTAACTCTGTCAACGTTATTTAAACGTTCTGTTGAGTTAACGTTAGACAGGTTTAACCCTTTCAACATTATATAAACGTTCTGTTGAGTTAACGTTAGACAGGTTTAACCCTTTCAACGTTATTTAAACGTTCTGTTGAGTTAACGTTAGACAGGTTTAACCCTTTCAACGTTATTTAAACGTTCTGTTGAGTTAATGTTAGACTGGTTTAACTCTTTCAACGTTATTTAAGCGTTCTGTTGAGTTAACGTTAACGTTAGACAGGTTTAACTCTGTCAATGTTATATAAACGTTCTGTTGAGTTAACGTTAGACTGGTTTAACTCTGTCAACGTTATTTAAACGTTCTGTTGAGTTAATGTTAGACAGGTTTAACCCTTTCAACGTTATTTAAACGTTCTGTTGAGTTAACGTTAGACAGGTTTAACCCTTTCAACATTATATAAACGTTCTGTTGAGTTAACGTTAACGTTAGACTGGTTTAACCCTTTCAACGTTATTTAAACGTTCTGTTGAGTTAACGTTAGACTGGTTTAACTCTTTCAACGTTATTTAAGCGTTCTGTTGAGTTAACGTTAGACAAGTTTAACTCTGTCAATGTTATATAAACGTTCTGTTGAGTTAACGTTAGACTGGTTTAACTCTGTCAATGTTATATAAACGTTCTGTTGAGTTAACGTTAGACTGGTTTAACTCTGTCAACGTTATATAAACGTTCTGTTGAGTTAACGTTAGACAGGTTTAACTCTGTCAATGTTATATAAACGTTCTGTTGAGTTAACGTTAGACTGGTTTAACTCTGTCAACGTTATTTAAACGTTCTGTTGAGTTAACGTTAGACTGGTTTAACTCTGTCAACGTTATTTAAATGTTCTGTTGAGTTAAGGTTAACGTTAGACTGGTTTAACTCTGTCAACGTTATTTAAACGTTCTGTTTAATATACCTCTTTGTATCTGTTATATATGTCTACATATCAGACCTGACTGTCCATATATAACAATCCATGTCCTTTGTATCAGAATACGCTGTTTAAACATAAAACATTTTTAATCTCTTTTTTTACATCCTCTAGTCTGGCGGGATAGTAACTGGTATTTTAAACTTGTATAATTGTCTCCATTAAATTGTTCAAAAGAAGCTTGTGGTAAGCTGGAGGTGAACAGCAGCTCCGTCTTAGAGGCTTTACTGACATTTCTCTGAAATGTGATAATTATTGGCTGCCATGAGCGAAGCATTCAGACGAGCCCACACAGTCAGTCTTCACTCGTCTTCCTCTCTGCTCCAGATTAAATTACCGGCTGTCACTGAGTGATTGTGTCCTTCTATCTGAAGACCAGAGGACGTTAATACTGACACTCAATAACTCTGGATGGATCTCGTCATGTTCAAGCATCAGAAGAGATAAAGACTTCAGGAGAGGATGACTCTGAAATGATCCTTCTGCCAATTTTCCTCCTCACAGTGGCCGTTTCTCAATACCAAGTACGGTCAAGTATGGACTTGCAAACTTGCAAGTTCATACTTGGATAGTTCGACTCGGGAGTACAAACTCCCGAGGACGGGAGGACGCAGTACGTCATTTTGCAATTGGAACAGCAGCGAACTTGATGACGTCACCAACGTCACGACGTCACCAACTCAGCTCGTCGGTCCCGCCTACTCCGGTTATCTTCAGTCATATATATTATTATTATTATTATTATATTCCTTTATTGATCCCCATGGGGGAAATTCGGGTGTTGCAGCAGCTCAACTACACAGAAACAGATAATAAATACACATATTATACAATAAAATAAAAATAGAATAAAATAAAAAATAAGAATACAAATAAATATATTGACAATAAAACGAAATATGATATAAAACACAACCCTGCCTTTTTTCGTTTTCATTTAGAAAATATAAAAATATTAATATGTATATGTTTTGTGTTACATCTGCAACCACAACCACAGAGACACCGGAGCCAGCGGCACATCTGGAGGAGCCTAGCCGAGATCAGGCTGCTGTCAGCGGGCTGCATGAGCACCACCGCCCGGTCTCCTCTCTGGTCCTCTCATATCTCTATATATATATATATAGATATATATATATATCTCCTCTCTGGTCCTCTCATATCTCCGACAAACGTCGGCGCTTTTTTCAAACAGGCTCTATCTTGATAAATTGACCGCATATTTTAAGTCTTAACAACTACATTCTCGCTTAAAAAAATGTTAAAACTAAATTCCGTTACACAACAGCAGCAGTATTTAGACAGTTATAACTGACAGTTGTGAGCCGTCTCCGCTGCTGTCGGCTCTCGTTTGCTGGTGAAATGCATTCTGGGATACTTGGCTGTCCAAAGTCCACACAAGTCTACTCCGATGCATCCTCGGTATAATGGGCGGAGCGAGGACACTTCCGGGTATCTGGACCGTACTTGGCTTGATGCGAACTTGTGTATTGGAACAGTACTTGGGCCGCGCTTGATGACGTTTCACAAGTTCACGAGGACACAAGTACAGAGAAGTTCACATATTGAGAAACAGCCAGTGTCTCCAGACGGAGCTGTGATGTCACTGTAATGTCACTGATGTCACTGTGATAAAACGCCATCACAAAAGGATTCATGATGTGAGAACACCGGGACGTTAAGAAGACGTCATGAAGGTAAAGAACAAAGTCAGGGAGCTGAATGATGAGGAAGTTCTCTAACAGAACACTAGTATCACTGGAACCGTCTGCATTTGATGTTCTGTGTTCTGTTTGTAGAACACAGAACACATCAAGGTAATTAAGTTCTGACAGCAGGGGAAATATTATAAATACAACTACTGTAAATTAATTCTGTTACAGTACTGTAGTAAAACACTAACTAGTACTGTAGTAAAACACTAACTAGTACTGTAGTAAAACACTAACTAGTTCTGTAGTAAAACACTGATTGATACTGTAGTAAACCACTGACTAGTTCTGTAGTAAATCACTATCTGGTACTGCATTAAAACACCAACTAGTACTGTAGTAAAACACTAACTAATACTGTATTAAAACACTGACTAGTACTGTAGTAAAACACTGACTGGTACTGTAGTCAAACACTAACTAGTTATGTAGTAAAACAATGACTAGTACTGTAGTAAAACACTGACTAGTACTGTAGTAAAACACTAACTAATACTGTATTAAAACACTGACTAGTACTGTAGTAAAACACTGACTGGTACTGTAGTCAAACACTAACTAGTTATGTAGTAAAACAATGACTAGTACTGTAGTAAAACACTGACTAGTACTGTAGTAAAACACTAACTAGAACTGTAGTAAAACACTGACTGGTACTGTAGTAAAACACTGACTAGTACTGTAGTAAAACACTAATTAGTACTGTAGTAAAACACTAACTAGTTATGTCGTAAAACACTAACTAGTACTGTAGTCAAACACTAACTAATACTGTATTAAAACACTGACTAGTACTGTAGTAAAACACTGACTGGTACTGTAGTCAAACACTAACTAGTACTGTAGTAAAACACTAACTAGTTCTGTAGTAAAACACTGACTACTACTGTAGTAAAACACTGACTGGTACTGTAGTAAAACACTGACTAGTACTGTAGTAAAACACTAATTAGTACTGTAGTAAAACACTAACTAGTTATGTCGTAAAACACTAACTAGTACTGTAGTCAAACACTAACTAATACTGTATTAAAACACTGACTAGTACTGTAGTAAAACACTGACTGGTACTGTAGTCAAACACTAACTAGTACTGTAGGAAAACACTGACTAGTGATATAGTAAAACAATTCAATTCAGTTCAGTTTATTTTGTAGAGCCCAGAATCACAAATTACAAATTAGCCTCAGAGGGCTTTAAATCTGTACACATGAGACATCCTCTGTCCTTACACCCTCACATCCTCTGTCCTTACACCCTCACATCCTCTGTCCTTACACCCTCACATCCTCTGTCCTTACACCCTCACATCCTCTGTCCTTAGACCCTCACATCCTCTGTCCTTAGACCCTCACATCCTCTGTCCTTAGACCCTCACATCCTCTGTCCTTACACCCTCACATCCTCTGTCCTTAGACCCTCACATCCTCTGTCCTTAGACCCTCACATCCTCTGTCCTTACACCCTCACATCCTCTGTCCTTAGACCCTCACATCCTCTGTCCTTAGACCCTCACATCCTCTGTCCTTAGACCCTCACATCCTCTGTCCTTAGACCCTCACATCCTCTGTCCTTAGACCCTCACATCCTCTGTCCTTACACCCTCACATCCTCTGTCCTTACACCCTCACATCCTCTGTCCTTAGACCCTCACATCCTCTGTCCTTACACCCTCACCTCCTCTGTCCTTAGACCCTCACATCCTCTGTCCTTACACCTCTGTCCACCCATCCTCTGTCCTCACCTCCTCTGTCCTTAGACCCTCACATCCTCTGTCCTTAGACCCTCACATCCTGTGTCCTTAGACCCTCACATCCTCTGTCCTTAGACCCTCACATCCTCTGTCCTTAGACCCTCACATCCTCTGTCCTTAGACCCTCACCTCCTCTGTCCTTAGACCCTCACATCCTCTGTCCTTACACCCTCACATCCTCTGTCCTTAGACCCTCACATCCTCTGTCCTTAGACCCTCACATCCTCTGTCCTTAGACCCTCACATCCTCTGTCCTTAGACCCTCACACCCTCTGTCCTTAGACCCTCACATCCTCTGTCCTTAGACCCTCACACCCTCTGTCCTTAGACCCTCACATCCTCTGTCCTTAGACCCTCACATCCTCTGTCCTTAGACCCTCACATCCTCTGTCCTTAGACCTCACACATCCTCTGTCCTTAGACCTCACATCCTCTGTCCTTCCCTCACCTCCTCTGTCCTTAGACCCTCACATCCTCTGTCCTTAGACGCTCACATCCTCTGTCCTTCCCTCACCTCCTCTGTCCTTAGACCCTCACATCCTCTGTCCTTACACCCTCACCTCCTCTGTCCTTAGACCCTCACATCCTCTGTCCTTAGACCCTCACATCCTCTGTCCTTACACCCTCACCTCCTCTGTCCTTAGACCCTCACATCCTCTGTCCTTAGACCCTCACATCCTCTGTCCTTAGACCCTCACATCCTCTGTCCTTACACCCTCACATCCTCTGTCCTTAGACCCTCACATCCTCTGTCCTTAGACCCTCACATCCTCTGTCCTTAGACCCTCACATCCTCTGTCCTTAGACCCTCACATCCTCTGTCCTTAGACCCTCACCTCCTCTGTCCTTAGACCCTCACACATCCTCTGTCCTTAGACCTCTCTGTCCTTAGACCCTCTGTCCTTAGACCCTCACATCCTCTGTCCTTACACCCTCACATCCTCTGTCCTTAGACCCTCACATCCTCTGTCCTTAGACCCTCACATCCTCTGTCCTTAGACCCTCACATCCTCTGTCCTTAGACCCTCACATCCTCTGTCCTTAGACCCTCACATCCTCTGTCCTTAGACCCTCACATCCTCTGTCCTTAGACCCTCACCTCCTCTGTCCTTAGACCCTCACCTCCTCTGTCCTTAGACCCTCACATCCTCTGTCCTTAGACCCTCACATCCTCTGTCCTTAGACCCTCACATCCTCTGTCCTTAGACCCTCACATCCTCTGTCCTTAGACCCTCACATCCTCTGTCCTTAGACCCTCACATCCTCTGTCCACCCTCACATCCTCTGTCCTTACACCCTCACCTCCTCTGTCCTTAGACCCTCACATCCTCTGTCCTTAGACCCTCACACCCTCTGTCCTTAGACCCTCACACCCTCTGTCCTTAGACCCTCACATCCTCTGTCCTTAGACCCTCACATCCTCTGTCCTTAGACCCTCACATCCTCTGTCCTTAGACCCTCACATCCTGTGTCCTTAGACCCTCACATCCTCTGTCCTTAGACCCTCACACCCTCTGTCCTTAGACCCTCACATCCTCTGTCCTTAGACCCTCACATCCTCTGTCCTTAGACCCTCACCTCCTCTGTCCTTAGACCCTCACCTCCTCTGTCCTTAGACCCTCACATCCTCTGTCCTTAGACCCTCACATCCTCTGTCCTTAGACCCTCACATCCTCTGTCCTTAGACCCTCACACCCTCTGTCCTTAGACCCTCACATCCTCTGTCCTTAGACCCTCACACCCTCTGTCCTTAGACCCTCACATCCTCTGTCCTTAGACCCTCACATCCTCTGTCCTTAGACCCTCACATCCTCTGTCCTTAGACCCTCACCTCCTCTGTCCTTAGACCCTCACATCCTCTGTCCTTAGACGCTCACATCCTCTGTCCTTAGACGCTCACATCCTCTGTCCTTCCCTCACCTCCTCTGTCCTTAGACCCTCACATCCTCTGTCCTTAGACCCTCACATCCTCTGTCCTTAGACCCACATCCTCTGTCCTTAGACCCTCACATCCTCTGTCCTTAGACCCTCACACCCTCTGTCCTTAGACCCTCACATCCTCTGTCCTTAGACGCTCACATCCTCTGTCCTTAGACCCTCACATCCTCTGTCCTTAGACCCTCACCTCCTCTGTCCTTAGACGCTCACATCCTCTGTCCTTAGACGCTCACATCCTCTGTCCTTAGACGCTCACATCCTCTGTCCTTCCCTCACCTCCTCTGTCCTTAGACCCTCACATCCTCTGTCCTTAGACGCTCACATCCTCTGTCCTTCCCTCACCTCCTCTGTCCTTAGACCCTCACATCCTCTGTCCTTCCCTCACATTCACAGGAAAAACTCCCCTAAAAACCCCTTTAACAGGGAGAAAAAAGGAAGAAACCTCTGGGAGAACGACAGAGGAGGGATCCTTCTCCCAGGATGGACAGAATGCAATAGATGTCATGTGTACAGAATGAACAGCATAACAGAGATACAACACATTCAATGTATATGACAAAAATGATTCATATAATAAGACTACTTATAATAACAGCAGCAATTATTATAGTAGAATTATAATTATGAAATAGACTGGTACTGTAGTAAAACACTAACTAGTACTGTAGGAAAACACTGACTAGTACTGTAGTAAAGTACTGACCAGTGATATAGTAAAACACTGACAGTACTGTAGTAAAACACTTAGTAGTACTGTAGTAAAACACTGACTAGTAGTCAAACACTGTCAGACTAGTTCTGTAGTATTGCCCCTCCTCCTCCACCCCCTTTCCCACAACACTCGGCTTCCCTCCACACTCCTCATACACTCCACTCCATGACCAGCAACCCACCCCCTCCAACAACCTACAGCACACAGCCCTCACCCCAAACTTGTCCCTCACAACTAACCAGGTGAGAAAAGAACTGATAAAGATCAAGGTGAGAAAGGCCACGGGTCCAGACGGCATCAGCTCAAGGCTCCTCAAATCCTGCGCAGACCAGCTGTTAGTGGATCACATCTTCAAACTGAGCCTGGAGCTGGGGAGATAAAACATCCTGTGGGGTACCAGTCCCAAAGACCAGTACCAAAGACCAGTACCAAAGACCCCATGACCCAAGGACCTAAACAGCTTCAGGCAGTGGCGTTAACATCCCACCTGATGAAGACCCTGGAGAGGCAGGTCCTTGTACATCTCCGCCCCCTGGTGAGCTCATCTTTGAAAAGCTCTAACTGGCCAGGCACCGTCTTATCTTAAGGAACTTATAGTTCCATATTACCCAACTAGAGAGCTGCGCTCCATCAATGCAGGGTTACTTGTGGTTCCTAGAGTATATAAAAGTAGGATGGGAGCCAGAGCCTTCAGTTATCAGGCTCCTCTTCTGTGGAACCAGGTTCCAGTTTCGGTCCGGGGGACAGACACACTCACCACTTTCAAGAGCAGGCTTAAGACCTTACTTTTTGATAGCGCTTATAGTTAGCGCTGGTTCAGGTCTATAGTTAGGGCTGGTTCAGGTTCTCCTTGGTCCAGCCCCTAGATATGCTGCTGGATGCCTAGACAGCCGGGGGACTACCTAGGATACGCTGAGCTCCTCTCTCCTCTTCTATCACTCCTTCTTTATGTATTAATCTCCTATTTATGCACATTACTGATTTTGCTTCTTCCCCGGAGTCCTTGTGCTTTCTCGCCCCACAGGTTCCCAGGAATCGGGGTTATATTTGGACTGTCATCGTGCCACCTGCTGAGGCCCTGCTGACACCCACTACTACTACCACTATCATTATTAGTCACATTACTATTATTATTGCCTGTACTATTACGCTTATTGACTTGCTTCTACCCTGGAGTCTTTGTGCTTTCTCGCTTCGCAGGCTTCTATAAATCGTGGCTGTACCTGGACCGTGGTCGTGCATCCTGCTATGGCCCTGCTGACACCGACTGCTACCACCATTATTATTACTAGTCACATTACTATTACTATTACCTGTACCATTACACATATTAGCTTTGCTTCCACCCTGAAGCCCTTTTTGCTTTCTCGCTTTGCAGGTTTCCATGAATCGTTGTGGTACCTGGACCGTAGTCGTGCCTCCTGCTGTGAGCCGGCTGACACTCACTGCTTCTTCGATTATTATTATTAGTCTCATTACTATTACTATTCCCTATTTCATAATTATAATTCTACTATAATAATGGCGGCTGTTATTATAAGTATTCTTAAATTTTCCTTTGTTACTCTGCTTACTACTCTTATTATATGAATAATTTATGTCATATACATTGAATGTGTTGTAACTCTGTTATGCTGTTCATTCTGTACACATGACATCTATTGCATGGATCCCTCCTCTGTTGCTCTCCCAGAGGTTTCTTCCTTTTTTCTCCCTTTTTAGGGGAGTTTTTCCTGTGCCGATGTGAGGGTTCCGGGACAGAGGATGTGAGGGACTAAGGACAGAGGATGTGAGGGTCTAAGGACAGAGGATGTGAGGGACTAAGGACAGAGGATGTCGCATGTGTACAGATTGTAAAGCCCTCTGAGGCAAATTTGTAATTTGTGATTCTGGGCTATACAAAATAAACTGAATTGAATTGAATCTTTGGACCCTCTTCAGTTCGCCTACCAATCTGGCGTCGGGGTGGATGACGCTGTCATCTACCTGCTACAAAGATGCCTTTCTCACCTGGAAAAGGCTGGAAGCGCTGTTAGAGTCATGTTCTTCGACTTCTCCAGTGCCTTCAACACCATCCAGCCTTTGCTTCTGAGGGACAAGCTGGAGCAGACCGTGGTGGACCACCAGGTCACTGCATGGATCCTGGACTACACCACCTCACTGAATGGATCCTGGACTACACCACCTCACTGCATGGATTTGGACTACCTCACCAACCGTCAACAGTACGTGAGGATACGGGAGTGTGAGTCAGACCTGGTGTCCTGCAGCACGGGGGCCCCACAAGGAACCGTTCTGGCTCCATTCCTCTTCTCCATCTACACATCGGACTTCAAATACAACTCTGCTACCTGCCACCTGCTAAAGTTCTCTGATGACTGCAATCGTTGGCCTCATTTCCGCTGGTGATGAGAGGGAATACAGAGAACTGAACCAGGACTTCATAGGATGGTGCCAGCGAAACCGCCTCCAGATCAAATCTGGGAAAACCAAAGAGCGGGTCGTGGACTTCTGCCGGGGTAAACATTGTCCTCCGGTACCAGTGAACATCCAGGGACAGGACATTGAGATTGTGAGATCTTATAAGTACCTGGGTGTTCACTTAACAATAAACTGGACTGGACTAATCACACAAATGCACTTTATAAAAAGGGTCAGAGCAGACTGTATCTGCTGACGAGACTGAGGTCTTCTGGAGGGCAGGGAGCACTCCTGAGGACTTTCTTTGACTCTGTGGTGGCATCAGCCATCTTCTATGGAGGTCTGCTGGAGCAGCAGCATCTCAGCAGCTGACAGGAAGAGACTCAACAAACTGGTTAAGAAGGCCAGCAGTGTGCTGGGGTGTCCACTGGATACAGTGGAAGTGGTGGGAGACAGGAGGGTGATGGCTACGCTAACACCTAGTTATGTACTTATTTATAATACTTGTTTTGATCTTGTTTTTACTGTGTCTCTAGTTTGCAGTATTCTCTCTGCTAATGTAATCCCGCAATTTCCCCGCTGCGGGACTAATAAAGGATTATCTTATTTTATCTTACACACTAGTACCTCATACAAACACACTAGTACCTCATACAAACACACTAGTACCTCATACAAACACACTAGTACCTCATACAAACACACTAGTACCTCATACAAACACACTAGTACTTCATACAAACACACTAGTACCTCATACAAACACACTAGTACTTCACACAAACACACTAGTACCTCATACAAACACACTAGTACCTCATACAAACACACTAGTACTTCACACAAACACACTAGTACTTCATGCAAACACACTAGTACTTCACACAAACACACTAGTACTTCACACAAACACACTAGTACTTCACACAAACACACTAGTACTTCACACAAACACACTAGTACTTCATGCAAACACACTAGTACTTCATGCAAACACACTAGTACTTCATGCAAACAATTAAATTAAATTAAATTCAGTTTATTTTGTATAGCCCAGAATCACAAATTACAAATTTGCATGAATGTGCTGTTTGACACCTGGACGAACTTTTGGCCGTAACTTTTTGTCCGTCTCCGGTGAGATTGAACTTTTTGAATGAATCAGTATTCAGACTCAGCTCTGTCTCCTTCTACAAACAGCAGAGTATCTGATGGTTTTTGGTCAATTAAAGAAAAAGTCCTGATGCAGAGTTAATGTGCAGACACAAACAGAAATGTAAAACAGAGGAATCACTGCAGTGGAACATGTCTAATTGGAATATATGAATGTTTGTTGTTCAGCAGTGTGTTAGTCTCAGAGGTCACATGACGGACTGATGCAACGCTGCACTTTCTCACTTTACTCTCCTGAATTTAATCAGAGTTCAACCTGATCCTGATGGATCTCACAGACATTATTACATGGAACAGAATGAGATGAAACATCACATCTGTTTGGTTTATCACAACACATCACATGACCTGAAGGAGGACTGCAGCAGCATGAGAGTCTTCACTCTGTCTTTAAACATCAGTGGTTTTGCTGTCTGTACTATCGTCTGTATATCTTCATCTGTTTGTCTTTAGCTGAATATGTTGGTCAATAATAGAAGGGCTTTAATGAACCATAACGTCCCGCTGTAACGAACAATGTGTCGCATCATATAGATGTTTTCTTTTTGTTTCTAACATGAACTTCTGGTTCCAGGTGAGTTCAACCAAAAATCCCAGCCACTTTTGTAAAATCAGCTGTTCCAACAGAACGAGTATAATTTACCAGTGACATTAAACTCCAGCAGAGTTTGTTGTTTCTGTGATGAGAAAAGTCCTCAAAGACACAAACATGTTGTCCCTCAATGGGACACTTCCTGTTTCTGAGACCGACACAAAGATCCCTGAAAAGAAAAAGCATGAATTGAAATATAATGAGCTGTTGGGCTTCTGATCAGAAACAATGACGGCTACAGTCGAACTGCTGTGTCAACTCTGAGGCGCCATGACAACCATCTCTGACAGGAAGTTGTTTTTTCTCAGGCCTTTAGGAATATTAATAACCAATGAGAGACGGCTGCCAAATCCCTCTGGCCGGGGTTCAAACCCACGGAGCGATCAGGACTCTTCGTCAGGATGAAGCGTTCAACAGAGAAATAATTAGCAGTCGCTTTAACGGTTTGATGATGACGAGCCAGGAGCTGCTGACTTTCACTCAATGGTCTTCTTCAAAAACGTTATGTAAAAGAAGAGGGGCTGAGCTCATGAGACACACAATGTCCTCCGGAGTCCTGCAGGTTCTGGACAAAGTTCTGAATCACAAACTGTTTGGTTTCATCATTTTTAATCAACATTTCTGTCATTTGTCCGCACAATCCTGATATGTCCTCACAATGCTAAAAATGTGCTTGTTCCAAACCAGAGTCCTGACTTTCCCCTGAGGTCCCTGCTCTCTGAATGTCTTCCCTCTCGAGGTGTCTCACTCTAATTGTCCTCATAAAGACAGAAGAACACAGTTGCATTCAGGTGTGTCTGTAATTTGAGTTACATTGCTGTATAAACGATTGCTCAACATTTTCTTAGCTCCTCTGAGGTTTCACACAAATAAACATGAATATGAAATGATTCATATCTGAAGGAGTAAACAGAGTTCGTCTGACAGCAGGTTTTAATCTCATTCCGATGCTTTTAATGTGAAAATAATGAGGAGGGAAGTCGCTGCCTGCTGGGAAAACTGAGGGAGGTGTTTTTATTTGAAAAGCCAGTAATGAAGTTAATTTTACGAGGTTTCCGTTCATTAAGAGCAGCTGGCTCAGGTGCTCTGCAGACGTTTACACACAAACAGAAAACACATTGGAATGCTTTTATTTTGTAAAATAAAGGAGAAATAAAGAAAGAGGTTTCTCACAGAAAATCATATTATATATAATAGCCATTTAATATGAAATATATTGAATGAGTGAAGTCAGTCTCTTTTAATTCAGTTACTTCTATTTGTGTCCATGTCAACAGTGTACGTTTGTTTCAAATATCCTTTCATCAGTCTAACAGGAGGACAATCATAAAAGTCTGTCAACTTCTGTGTCATTAAATCACTAAAATTATATTTGGCTTCGGATTCAATGTTAGAAAACTGAGACTGAGAGAACGGCTGCATTTACATCTAGAATCACCAATACAACAAGTTAATACTGCCTTAGCTGACGCATCACTAAATAAATATAATGTTGCTGTTTTATCCTAATCGTACATGGTTTTGGTTTAAAGTCAGTTTTATTTTAAAGGTTTTAGTTTGAAGTCAGTTTTATTCTGAAGGTTTTAGTTTAAAGTCAGTTTTTTTTAAAGGTTTTAGTTTAAAGTCAGTTT
>NC_072464.1:26243530-26248530 GCF_027596085.1 Anoplopoma fimbria | reverse complement strand
CATGAGGTTTAATAAATGAGAAGGTCATGTGACTTACTGTTGTGATAACACGTCAGGTTTGTTTTCTCATGAAGTCAACTTTGAGTTGGTCTCTCGGCTGGTTTTATGTTCTTTATATCTTGTTGGCTGTTTGTCCACAAACGCTTGACACAAACGAAGCCTTAGCTGTTTGTAAAACATGGAAACATGGATTACTAACTGGATTAGAAAACATCTAATAATGAGTATATGGACAGTTCGGAAATTACAGAAGGGGCTTTTTAAATTATGATTTCTGAGCAGATTTACTATAGTTTCTTAACTTAATGAATGTGAGAAATCTCCATAACTTTGTTTAATATATGTCCATAAATTCAGACAGAAAAGAAGATGAAGCAACTTTTTACTTCAATCTTTTAAAAGGACTTTTTTTGATAATCTTAAATTTGTCATAAGCATTTGTAACTCAGTAATACATGCTCAGGAATAAGGAATGTTCAGGCTTTGCTGGTTAAATATAGTGACACCATGTCAGGATAGAACTTTATTATCTATTAGACATAATGTCCGGCACAAAAATGAATACAACATATACCGTTTGTTACCTCTAAACTTGTGACTCCCCAGAGGAACTCCCTCCTCCAACATAAAAACAAAGACGTTAACCTTCATCCTTTTGTGACACGACGGTAAGAAGCGGCTCCTTGTAATGTCATAATGTGCAATGCTGAAATAAAGTCAGATGTCATATGAGTGATCCTGTGACTGCTCCATTATGGCTCACTGCTATTTGTTGCCACTATCAGAAGTCATGCTCATTAGTGGTTTTGGTGAAATGCACGAAGCCCCAGAGGGGAAACGTCCCGACACAAAGATCTGTTGTTACTTTCACCGATATTGATGTTGTGGCTGGAAATGTCCTCTCACTGTAAAGAAACTTACTATAGATAGAAACATACATTTGTTTTTTCATTATTTCATGTTTGTTCATATGGCGACAAGTATGAGGCATAAACTAATTCCACACACCACAGAATCTATACCTCAGCTAGGGTTAGGGTAATAAATAACCACATGTAATAATACATTATAGGATGCATCCAAGGAAAAGATTGGTTGGTACCTTTAATCAGACACAAGTCCAAAAATGCTAACGGAACTAGCCCCTGATGAGGTTCATGAAACTAAAGGTCACACAGGTCTGTGATGTCCATGTCAACATATTCTGTCTTGTAAAATAAATATAAAAAGTTATTTAATGCAAAGTTTGAGTCACGTCCTGAACATTATGTTAACCATAGTGTTTGAGATCTTCTGTTCAATAGGTCCAGGACATGTTTAGCCTAGCTTAGCACAAAGACTGGAAGCAAGTGTAGTTAGCCTAGCTAACATAGCAACATAGCATCATTAAAGCCCCACTGTTTATGCTAGGTGAGTAGCTTTGACCGTTGCATATTGGATGTGTTTAAACAGTAAATGGACTTGTTCTTTCTTCAGACCACTCAAAGCACTTTAACACTAAATGTCATTCACCCATTCACACCCATTTATACACTCATGGCACCTTGCAAGGTGCATTAAGTGTCTGACACATCGCCATGGACTGGAGGAGCCAGGAATCGATCCGCTGATCTTCTGATTGAGAGACGACCCGCTCCACCTCTGAGCCGCTGTGTGTCCACCACGAAGAAAGGATCCTAACTGACATGATTTCAATTTCAATTGATTTCATTGTGCTGATAAGAGGTAATTTATGTGAGATCAGACTGGATATGAAATCGGAGTTCTACGTGATGTGATCTTGTCTAGGATCTGATCCAGGACCAGGTCTGTCATGTAAGAGGATTCCGATCTCAGTGGACATCCTGTTAAAATAAATATTAAATAAATGAATGTTAATGTATGACCAGATAACACAGCGTTGTCCACTGGTTAACACTTATACATCTGAGAGTGTGGTAAGCAATGACCTCTCTGCACCCCCTGCCCTGTAGGTGACTCGACCCCCCCAGTCTGGTCCTGTGGTGTCCCCTCTGTCAGTTGGTTAATGATCGTCCAAGTCCAGTGATGGAGCCTGAGGCAGATCACTGACTGGAACAAAATAAAGAGCCAGTGGTTGGGATGCCGTTGTGTGTGTGTGTGTGTGTGGGGGGGGGGTGCTCTGGATGCATGAAGCCCAACATTGTGCAGCTTCCACAATGGACACACTGTCGACACGATGCGGCTAATTCAATTAGCCGGGAGACGGTGCATAAATTCCCCCAGAATTCCTCTGATGAGCGAGTGTTAGCCCCCAGTGGGGGGGGGGGGGGGGGACTGAGCATGCTCAGTAAGCTGTCGCACACAATGAGGAGCCAGTCAGTCAGACGACGGACTCTCGACCGAAGGACCTGAGCTTCATCCTTGCAGGGTGGAGGTCGGAGGTCACAGAGGCCACATGAAATGTCTGACTGAGCAATGAGGTCAAACCTCCATAATGAAACCAACTTCATGGCAAACCTCCATTATGAAACCGACTTCATGTCAAACCTCCATTATGAGACCGACTTCAAGTCAAACCTACATTATGAAACCGACTTCATGTCAAACCTCCATTATGAGACCGACTTCAAGTCAAACCTACATTATGAAACCGACTTCATGTCAAACCTCCATTATGAGACCGGCTTCAAGTCAAACCTACATTATGAAACCGACTTCATGTCAAACCTCCATTATGAAACCGACTTTATGTCAAACCTCCATTATGAAACCGACTTCATGTCAAACCTCAATTATGAAACCGACTTCATGTCAAACCTCCATTATGAAACCGACTTCATGTCAAACCTACATTATGAAACCGACTTCATGTCAAACTCCATAATGAAAGCAACTTCATGTCAAACCTCCATTAGGAAAGCAACTTCATGTCAAACCTCTATTATGAAACCGACTTCATGTCAAACCTCCATTATGAGACCGACTTCAAGTCAAACCTACATTATGAAACCGACTTCATGTCAAACCTCTATTATGAAACCAACTTTATGTCAAACCTCCATTATGAAACCAACTTCATGTCAAACCTATATTATGAAACCGACTTCAAGTCAAACCTCTATTATGAAACCGACTTTATGTCAAACCTCCATTATGAAACCGACTTCAGGTCAAACCTCTATTATGAAACCGACTTCATGTCAAACCTCCATTATGAAACCAACTTCAAGTCAAACCTCTATTATGAAACCGACTTCATGTCAAACCTCCATTATGAGACCGACTTCATGTCAAACCTCCATTATGAGACCGACTTCATGTCAAACCTACATTATGAGACCGAATTCAAGTCAAACCTACATTATGAAACTGACTTCATGTCAAACTCCATAATGAAAGCAACTTCATGTCAAACCTCCATTAGGAAAGCAACTTCATGTCAAAACACTATTATGAAACCGACTTCATGTCAAACCCCCATTATGAGACCGACTTCAAGTCAAACCTCTATTATGAAACCGACTTTATGTCAAACCTCCATTATGAGACCGACTTCAAATCAAACCTACATTATGAAACCGACTTCATGTCAAACCTCTATTATGAAACCGTCAAACCTCCATTATGAGACCGACTTCAAGTCAAACCTCCATTATGAAACCGACTTCATGTCAAACCTCTATTATGCAACCAACTTTATGTCAAACCTCCATTATGAGACTGACTTCAAGTCAAACCTACATTATGAAACCGACTTCAAGTCAAATCTACATTATGAAACCGACTTCATGTCAAACCTCTATTATGAAACCAACTTTATGTCAAACCGTTGAATTGAATTAAATTGAATTGAATTGAATTGAATTGAATTGATTGAATGAATTGAGTTGAGTTGAATTGATTGAATTGAATTGAACTGAATTGAATTGATTGAATTGAATTGAATTTATTAAATTGAATTGATTGAATTGATTGAATTGAATCAATTGATTGAATTGAATGAATTGAATCAATTGAATGAATTGAATTGATTGAATTGAATTGATTAAATTGAATTGAATTAATTGAATTAAATTTAATTGAGTTGAATTGATTGCATTGGTTGAATTGATTGATTTGAGTTGAGTTGAGTTGAGTTGAATTGATTGAATTTAATTGATTTGAATTTAATTTAATGGAATTGAGTTGAATTGATTGAATTGATTGAATTGATTGAATTGATTGAATTGATTGAATTGATTGAGTTGAGTTGAGTTGAGTTGAATTGATTGAATTTAATTGATTTGAATTTAATTTAATGGAATTGAGTTGAATTGAGTTGAATTGATTGAATTGATTGAATTGATTGAGTTGAGTTGAGTTGAATTGATTGAATTGAGTTGATTTGAATTTAATTTAATGGAATTGAGTTGAATTGAGTTGAATTGATTGAATTGATTGAGTTGAGTTGAGTTGAGTTGAGTTGAGTTGAATTGATTGATTGAGTTGAGTTGAGTTGAGTTGAATTGATTGAATTGAGTTGAGTTGAGTTGAGTTGAGTTGAGTTGAATTGATTGAATTGAGTTGAGTTGAGTTGAGTTGAATTGATTGAGTTGAGTTGAGTTGAGTTGAGTTGAGTTGAATTGATTGAGTTGAGTTGAGTTGAGTTGAGTTGAATTGATTGAATTGAGTTGAGTTGAGTTGAATTGATTGAGTTGAGTTGAGTTGAGTTGAGTTGAGTTGAATTGATTGAATTGAGTTGAGTTGAGTTGAGGAGCAGGACGCTTCACCCTGAAGGAGAAGAGTCGTCATGTTGAATTCTCCCTGTATGAGTCACTAAAATGGGGATTTTAGAGCAAAAAATAATCCAGAGATTCCTCCAGTTCTCCTCCTCACAGTCAAACTTATAATAAATCAGCTTCACTCACAGATTTACACAATATGAAGAGTTTGTTTGGCGTTTCTGTTTTAGTGAATAACAATAAACAAAAGTCAATAAATCAAATCTGATTTTAAAGTGGAAGAGCCATTCAGTTCTGTGAGGGAATGTGGAAAATGTT
>NC_072464.1:26226030-26238530 GCF_027596085.1 Anoplopoma fimbria | reverse complement strand
TCAAACTTATACGGTTATGTCCGTCCACATGACGAGGAGAACCACAGTTTTCTAACATGTCCGTCCTCTGAGCATTTTAAACTCTAAAACTCGGACTAGTGAGGACGCTCAGTGAACGTAGAGAAAGATCTGTGTTTTAAAATGGAAACATAGCAGTGTGGACATGACCTCACACACACACACAGACACACACACACACACACACAGTTCACATGTTTGATCCTCATTAATATCAAAGAGTATTATATTACTCATTTTCACCTGAGCAGCTGGTCGTATTTAAAATCCCCTGTATGAACAATAACTAAAGAACAATGATTCACCAGTGAAATAAATAAACTGTAAAGGGACCGAAAGTAAACGCTGAAAATAAAATATATAGAAACGTGATGGAGAACAGGAGTCTTCAACATGTTCTCAAACAGCTGGCTGAAGTGTTAGCAGGACATTTTCAGACCAGCTCTTCATGTGGGTCCGTAAACCAGTTGCAGGCCCAGCAGAGTCCCACACAGGCTGCAGATCTGGATCAGATCATTAAACCCTGCTGGCTGCTGTTTTTAACGAGCTGAAGCTTTACTGCCTCACTTCCTGTCAGAACAAGACGAATCAGTCCAAAGGAGCAGAGTGGAGACCTGAGGAGCTAATGGTACGCCGTGCTGCGTTAGCTTAGCATACGACGTCCTCTGCTGCCACTGATGGAGGACGTTTAAAGGTTCAACAGAGTCATTAGCTAAATGAAATGTAATGTTGTTAGCTTAGCTTCATCATGTTTCCTGTAGGCTAACAATAACAGCAAGTAGAATCAGACTGAGTTATTTAAACAATAAAGTACCCTCTCATTTTAAAAACACCAGTTTCTTATTGGATGAAAGTTTGGACTTCACATTTTCATCCCTCTGTAAATTATCATGGAGGTGAACGTTGATTATGATGAAATAAATTCCAGTCTTGCCTTCAAGGTGCAGCTCAAACACAATCTGTGTGTGTGTGTATGAACTCACACACTCTTTGTATGTGTGTGTGTTGTAAACCGCTCTATTAGGTCTGTATTTCTGCTCTGGACCATAAAATGTGTCGGTGAGAGCAGAATGCAGTAGATATCTCTGGAGCTCATCAGAACAGACTGACTTTGTCTGACAGCTCATCGTCATGGCAACAACACATTGATTGACTGACACACTTACAGACAAATCGATGTTTAAATCAGACACTTCAAAATAAAACAAAGGATATCCAGAGAATAGCAGTTAATAAGAAAAACTAGTTTACTATGTGTACGTGTAATGATGTGCATTAGGGATGTGCATCTCCATCAGGAGGACGATGCGATACACATCTCGATGCACTGCCAACGATCCGATACATTCAAGATACATAAAAGCAGCTACTAATGCGATACGATACGATTCACCCCTATTGCGATGCAGTGCGATTCGACACGATACGATTCGACAAGATGCGATTCAACAAGATGCGATGCTAAATAATACAATTCTATGCAATTTAATATGATACATAATGATTTATTTATTTGTCAGACAACAAATCAGTAACCAGGTTTCTGACAAAAGAAAACATTTATGTGTATGTGTGTAAGTGTGTTCTGAATGTAACATTTTTGTTTGTCAGACAACAAATCAGTAACAAGGTTTCTGACAAAAGAAAACATGTATGTGTAATGTGTATGTGTGTATGTGTGTGTGTACTTTATGGCAGCACGACATATTTTGCATATTGCATGGGTCTTATCCAATTTTCCATCTTTCTTTGCAAAGCCAAAGTTTTGCCAAACCTTGGACTTATTGCAAGCTTTAGGGACGTATAACTCCTCATCAGCCATTGTAACTCTCCCGAACACTCCTTCAACTCGCGCGATACTTGGCCGCGACACTTCACGAGAATCTGCCACTGACAGCAGTGGAGATGAGAGCGCGTTTAGGAAACAGTTAGAGAGGGGGAATCTAGAAATATACAATTGTACCGGATTATACCGATGCAAAATTTTTAGGTACGATGCATCGCGGTTCATCCCACATTGTATCCGATGCACCCATTTTTGATCCGGGCCATCGCATCGTGAGCTTTTATGACGATGCATCGGTGCGAACCGGTGAATCTTCCCATCCCTAATGTGCATAAAACAGCCACAACTCACCACAGAGGTGTTAATGAGTGAATCTGTTAGCCCTCTGAACTCTGGGTAGTTTCAGTCTGTTAACCCTCTGAACTCTGGGTAGTTTCAGTCTGTTAACCCTCTGAACTCTGGGTAGTTTCAGTACAGTTCAGCAGCAGTTCAGTCACCTGACTGTTGGTCTCACGAATCAATCATGGCGTCATAGTTTCACTGAGGGGCTCAAAATTATGTTTGTTACAGAATCTGTTAAAAAAAAAGATTTATCTCGGATCAGATATAAAACATAAATATTAAAAAAGCATTTGTCAAACATGATGTGTTCGAGGACCGTCGGAAAGATGTACATTTTATGATAATGACATGTTTTACAGCTTCTGGCCACAATAAACGCTGTAATTTTAATTTGTTGAAAAAGATGGGGGTTCAGAGTATTAAATATAAATACAACAATAATATAAATGAACACAACCTTGTTGTAACTACGTTGGTGAAGGTTGTGTTCCTGTTATTGAAGGTTGTGTTCCTGTTATTGAAGGTTGTGTACCTGTTACTGAAGGTTGTGTTCGTGTTACTGAAGGTTGTGTTCATGTTACTGAAGGTTGTGTTCGTGTTACTGAAGGTTGTGTTCGTGTTACTGAAGGTTGTGTTCATGTTTGAAGGTTGAAGGTTGTGTTCATGTTACTGAAGGTTGTGTTCGTGTTACTGAAGGTTGTGTTCGTGTTACTGAAGGTTGTGTTCATGTTACTGAAGGTTGTGTTCATGTTACTGAAGGTTGTGTTCCTGTTACTGAAGGTTGTGTTCATGTTACTGAAGGTTGTGTTCCTGTTACTGAAAGGTTTGAAGGTTGTGTTCATGTTACTGAAGGTTGTGTTCATGTTACTGAAGGTTGTGTTCATGTTACTGAAGGTTGTGTTCATGTTATTGAAGGTTGTGTTCCTGTTACTGAAGGTTGTGTTCATGTTACTGAAGGTTGTGTTCCTGTTACTGAAGGTTGTGTTCCTGTTACTGAAGGTTGTGTTCATGTTATTGAAGGTTGTGTTCCTGTTACTGAAGGTTGTGTTCCTGTTACTGAAGGTTGTGTTCATGTTACTGAAGGTTGTGTTCATGTTAATGAAGGTTGTGTTCATGTTACTGAAGGTTGTGTTCATGTTAGTGAAGGTTGTGTTCGTGTTACTGAAGGTTGTGTTCGTGTTACTGAAGGTTGTGTTCCTGTTACTGAAGGTTGTGTTCGTGTTAATGAAGGTTGTGTTCGTGTTACTGAAGGTTGTGTTCATGTTAATGAAGGTTGTGTTCCTGTTACTGAAGGTTGTGTTCATGTTACTGAAGGTTGTGTTCATGTTACTGAAGGTTGTGTTCATGTTAATGAAGGTTGTGTTCGTGTTAATGAAGGTTGTGTTCATGTTACTGAAGGTTGTGTTCCTGTTAGTGAAGGTTGTGTTCGGCGGCTGTGGCGTAGTGGAGAGCAAGGTAGTTCTCCAATCAGAGGGTCGGTGGTTCAATACCCGGCTTCGGCAGTCGATGTGTCCTTGGGCAAGACACTTAACCCCAAGTTGCTCCCGAAGGCTTGCCATCGGTGTGGACTGGATGATGAATGTTAGTTAGAGTCTGATGGTGGCACCTTGATGGTAGCCTGTCATCAGTGTGTGAATGGGTGAATGATATGTAACATACTACTGACTGTAAGTCGCTTTGGAGAAAAGCATCTGCTAAATGACTGTAATGTAAATGTAAATGTGTTACTGAAGGTTGTGTTCATGTTAGTGAAGGTTGTGTTCGTGTTACTGAAGGTTGTGTTCATGTTAGTGAAGGTTGTGTTCGTGTTACTGAAGGTTGTGTTCATGTTAGTGAAGGTTGTGTTCATGTTACTGAAGGTTGTGTTCCTGTTACTGAAGGTTGTGTTCCTGTTACTGAAGGTTTACTGTATCTGATGGAGGACGTCGTCCGCTGACATGTGGACGTTGTAATCGTGTCTCACAGAGCGTCGTGGTGGTGTTTGAGTGACAGGCTGTCGGGGTGGAGTTATATTTAACCCTGCGGTGGTTCCTGCTGGTTCCTGCCGGTTGTTGTGATGCCTTCAGGAGCTCTGATAAAGACAAACAGCATCCTGTGGTGACGGACAGCAGGAAGTGAATGTGGGCGACTGCGTGTTCATTAATGCATCAGTGAAAACATGTATCTTATATTTTGAATTAAAACCAGTCCACTGACTTTAGGCGTGGCCACACCCCCCGGTCTCAGCGGCCCGTCTGATTGGTCAGGTGGGGGGGGCAGCGGTAGGAGAATCTTTTACCTGCATTCCAAGTCTTACTTAAGTAAAAGTACCAAAGTACTATCAAAACATACTTAGAAAGTACCTGAGCACTGGTTTAAACCTGTAAACTAAATGATTATGATAAAACACATCAATAATCTTAATATTAACATTTCCAAACAAATTCATAAAAAACTGTTCAAAGCTCCATTTACTGTTTTTAATCAGCTCTAATCTTCAACATCAGCTCAGACACAAAGACCACTGAATGAATCCGACCTCTTCTCCTCTCCTCCCTCTTATTAGTACTTCTATTATTACTATGATTATTACTACTATTATTACTACTTTTATTACTCCTATTATTACTATGATTATTACTACTATTATTACTACTATTATTACTATGATTATTACTACTTTGGTCCAGTCTCTAGAGAGCCGCGTTCTGGTTCCTAGAGTCTAAAAAGGAGAACAGGAACCAGAGAACGTCGATGGAGGTAATTCAACATGGCGACGGCCAAACCGCCGAACTCCAGGCTTCAACGTCACCATGACAACGTCCACGTCTGACATACAGCCTATGAGCAGAACACATGGGAGTCTCTCCAGACCAACATATACCTGGTTTATCTCCTGCTCGTGTCTGATGGTCTGAAGGCTTGTTGGGTTCAGGATCTGTTTGAGCAAACAGAACCGAATAATCGAGCTCCGATCAAACAATCGTAAAGGTCAGATCCTTCCTCCTCTCTCACCTGTGTCCCCTGTGAGGGTAGAGGGTCGGACCAGGTGAAACAGAACGACACATCTGTGATGACCTGAGACCAGAACTCATCTCCATGTGTAGGTCCAAAGGTTTCACATGTGGTACTGAGTTCACACCTGCAGGAGGAAAATAAAACACCCTTCACTGTTAATCCTTCAGGTTTACAGCACACTGCCGGACCTTTCATGTCCACACTGTGACCTTCATCACCGAGGAAGAAGATGGGATTCTGTGTGCCTTTGTCCTTTAAGAAACGAGAGAGTCTTTTATTGTGAAGGGCTCAGTGAGAGTCTGAGGAGAGGATTAGTACCTGAGAAGAGACTGACAGGTAGACGGAGGCATTGATGAGAGGAAGAGGAGGAGATACTGTGTGTGTGTGTGTGTGTGTGTGTGTGTGTGTGTGTGTGTGTGTGTGTGTGTGTGTGTGTGTGTGTGTGTGTCTGTTTGTGTGTGTGTCTGTGTCTGTGTGTGTGTGTGTCTGTGTGTGTGTGTGTCTGTGTGTGTGTGTTTGTGTGTGTGTCTGTGTGTGTGTGTGTGTGTGTGTGTGTGTCTGTATGTGTTTGTGTGTGTGTGTCTGTGTGTGTGTGTGTTTGTGTGTGTGTCTGTGTGTGTGTGTGTCTGTGTGTGTGTGTGTCTGTGTGTGTTTGTGTGTGTGTGTTTGTGTGTGTGTCTGTGTCTGTGTGTGTGTGTGTGTGTCTGTGTGTTTGTGTGTGTGTGTCTGTGTGTGTGTGTGTTTGTGTGTGTGTCTGTGTCTGTGTGTGTGTGTGTGTCTGTGTGTCTGTGTGTGTTTGTGTGTGTGTGTCTGTGTGTGTGTGTTTGTGTGTGTGTCTGTGTCTGTGTGTGTGTGTGTGTGTGTGTGTGTGTGTGTGTGTGTGTGTGTGTGTGTGTGTGTGTGTGTGTCCTCCTGGTTCCCCTCCAGAACCAGGTCCTCTCCGTCTCACCTGCACTGTTTCAGGCCGATCTGGTCGGGGTTCAGACACATCTGTCTGAACCCCCCCCCCCCCGCTGTAATCCTAATGGGAGTTTAAACTGTGATTAGTGTAATGCCCCTTTAAACCCCACCAACACCCCATAATACTGCCCCCATCCCCCTCCACCCAAAACACAGACGAAGGTAATCCAAATGTCTCCATCACAGATTATCATCCACCTGTGTGTGAGGTGGTGCAGTCACATGACCGCGGTTCAGTTCTGTTTACAACATGTCGTTAAAGCCCCGCCCCTCATCCCCTCAGCCAATCACAGGACATTTTTAAATAAAACATTAAATATGAATTGAAAACAAACTGCATTGTCTTATAACATTGTTATAGTTCAAGTAGATCTAAAGAAGGAAATAAAATGAAGCTCAATCAAAGAAAAACGTTTCAAAGAATCAAATCGAATCAGGTTTCTTCATAAAGCATATTAATAATGAACCAGAGCTCCGTCCTCATTCACTAACAAAGAAGAACTAGAACCACTGTGAGTAGTTAGAGAATCACTAATGGACATGTGAGGGATCTTCATTGGCTATCAGCATACAGCCACGCCCCCTTTCTCCTTATAAGGAAACACCTTCATCATGGAGGAATAGAGAGGTTGTAAAACAGAGAAAGTGTTTCCACAGGAGAGACGTGTCAGAGCATCATTAATGTGATGAGTTATGAGTATTGTTCTGTTTCTAGATTACAGCTGTAACAATAACAAGAACAAAATGAAAACAGACACGTTATCATTTCAACAAATTCACAACATGTTTTTATCTGATGACGTATTTCTGCTTCAATCCATGTTTGTTGGCGTTCATCATTTCAGAGGAAACATTCATCTAACAGCACCTTTATACCACCAGAGGAACCAGACATATTTTAATTATAATAATAATTATAATAAATGATGAAGATGATATTTAACACATTAGTGAAGATGAAACATGTAAATGAGGATTGAGTGTAGAGGAATAGTATGGGCCTTGAGGTGCTCCACAGGTGATGGGTTACCATGGAAACCATTGTGTTGTTGTGTGTACTTGGTTGTGTAGTTCTGTATCGCCCAAAGCCTCAGAGGGTTTAACAATCTGTACATACCAACTTCTCTGTGCCCTCATCCCAGTATAGTCCTCTCCATCCTCTCCATCCTCTCCATCCTCTCCATCCTCTCTATCCTCTTTATCCTCTTTATCCTCTCCATCCTCTTCATCCTCTCCATCCTCTCCATCCTCTCTATCCTCTCTATCCTCTTCATCCTCTCCATCCTCTCCATCCTCTCCATCCTCTCTATCCTCTTTATCCTCTCTATCCTCTTTATCCTCTTCATCCTCTCCATCCTCTCCATCCTCTCTCTATCCTCTTTATCCTCTCTATCCTCTTCATCCTCTCCATCCTCTTCATCCTCTCCATCCTCTTTATCCTCTCCATCCTCTTCATCCTCTCCATCCTCTCCATCCTCTCCATCCTCTCTATCCTCTCTATCCTCTTCATCCTCTCCATCCTCTCTATCCTCTCCATCCTCTCCATCCTCTCTATCCTCTTTATCCTCTCTATCCTCTTTATCCTCTTCATCCTCTCCATCCTCTCCATCCTCTTCATCCTCTCCATCCTCTTTATCCTCTCCATCCTCTTCATCCTCTCCATCCTCTCCATCCTCTCTATCCTCTTTATCCTCTCTATCCTCTTTATCCTCTTCATCCTCTCCATCCTCTTCATCCTCTCCATCCTCTTCATCCTCTCCATCCTCTCTATCCTCTTTATCCTCTCCATCCTCTCCATCCTCTCCATCCTCTCCATCCTCTCCATCCTCTCCATCCTCTCATCCTCTTCATCCTCTCCATCCTCTCCATCCTCTTCATCCTCTCCATCCTCTTTATCCTCTCCATCCTCCATCCCTCTCCATCCTCTCCATCCTCTCTATCCTCTTCATCCTCTCCATCCTCTTTATCCTCTCTATCCTCTTTATCCTCTTCATCCTCTCCATCCTCTTCATCCTCTCCATCCTCTCTATCCTCTTTATCCTCTCCATCCTCTCCATCCTCTCCATCCTCTTCATCCTCTTCATCCTCTCCATCCTCTCCATCCTCTTCATCCTCTCCATCCTCTTCATCCTCTCCATCCTCTTTATCCTCTCCATCCTCTCCATCCTCTCCATCCTCTCCATCCTCTTCATCCTCTCCATCCTCTCCATCCTCTTCATCCTCTCCATCCTCTCTATCCTCTTCATCCTCTCCATCCTCTTCATCCTCTTCATCCTCTCCATCCTCTCTATCCTCTTTATCCTCTCCATCCTCTCCATCCTCTCCATCCTCTCTATCCTCTTTATCCTCTCTATCCTCTTTATCCTCTCCATCCTCTCCATCCTCTCCATCCTCTCTATCCTCTTCATCCTCTCTATCCTCTTTATCCTCTTCATCCTCTCCATCCTCTTCATCCTCTCCATCCTCTCTATCCTCTCTATCCTCTTTATCCCTCCATCCTCTTCATCCTCTCCATCCTCTTTATCCTCTCCATCCTCTCCATCCTCTCCATCCTCTTCATCCTCTCCATCCTCTCCATCCTCTTCATCCTCTCCATCCTCTCTATCCTCTCCATCCTCTCCATCCTCTCCATCCTCTCCATCCTCTTCATCCTCTTCATCCTCTCCATCCTCTCTATCCTCCATCCTCTCCATCCTCTCCATCCTCTCCATCCTCTCTATCCTCTTTATCCTCTCTATCCTCTTTATCCTCTCCATCCTCTCCATCCTCTCCATCCTCTCTATCCTCTTTATCCTCTCTATCCTCTTTATCCTCTCCATCCTCTCCATCCTCTCCATCCTCTCTATCCTCTTCATCCTCTCCATCCTCTTTATCCTCTTCATCCTCTTCATCCTCTTTATCCTCTTCATCCTCTTTATCCTCTCTATCCTCTTTATCCTCTTCATCCTCTCCATCCTCTTCATCCTCTTCATCCTCTCCATCCTCTTCATCCTCTCCATCCTCTCCATCCTCTTCATCCTCTCCATCCTCTTCATCCTCTTCATCCTCTCCATCCTCTTCATCCTCTCCATCCTCTTCTACTGCAGGATACGCTGCAGTAGAAGACAGAGTGAGACGTGGAGACGCTGCAGGACCAGTTTCTGTCCACAAGCTACAGAAGTTCCTAATTATTATTATTTTTATTTGTATTATGATAATTATAATTATTATTATAATTATTATTTATACAGTACCAGTCAAAAGTTTGGACACACCTTCTCATTCAACTACTTTGAAGAGTCTAAAATATAAAACATATTCTGGTTTGTTGAGCATTTGTTTGTTTACCACATAATTCCATATGTGTTCCTTCATAGTTGTGATGTCTTCAATATGAATCTACAATGTAGAAAAACATAAAAATAGAAATAAAGAAAACCCATTGAATGAGAAGGTGTGTCCAAACTTTTGACTGGTACTGTATTTGTATTATTATTAGTATCAAGATAATTATTATTACTATTATTACTATGAATATTGTCATAGACTGAATGTTTATTACTCATGATTTATTCTTTATTAATACTCTATTTATTCTTTATTCATACTTTATTAATACTTTATTTATTCTCTATTTATTCGCTATTTATTCTTTATTATTCTCCATTTATTCTCTATTCATTCTTTATTTATTCTTTAATAATACTCTATTTATTCTTTATTAAAACTCTATTTATTTTCTATTTATTCTTTATTAATACTCTATTTATTCTCTATTTATTCTTTATTTATTCTTTATTAATACTCTATTTATTCTCTATTAATTCTCAATTTATTCTCTATTATTCTCAATTTATTCTTTATTAAAACTCTATTTATTTTCTATTTATTTTCTATTTATTCTTTATTAATACTCTATTTATTCTCTATTTATTCTTTATTAATACTCTATTTATTCTCTATTTATTCTCTATTTATTCTCTATTTATTCTTTATTTATTTTGTATTCATTCTTACATTAATCTGGACTTTACTGTAGTTTTTTATTTCTGATTGGAAGCTAAACTGAATGCCATTGTACCTGTACTCTGTGTACTCTATGTACTCTGTGTACTCTATGTACTCTGTATACTCTGTACAATGGCTTCAGTTACTCTGTGTACTCTATGTACTCTGTACAATGGCTTCAGTTACTCTGTGTACTCTGTGTACTCTATGTACTCTGTGTACTCTATGTACTCTATGTACTCTGTATACTCTGTGTACTCTATGTACTCTGTGTACTCTGTATACTCAATGTACTCTGTGTACTCTATGTACTCTGTGTACTCTGTACAATGGCTACAGTTACTCTATGTACTCTGTGTACTCTGTATACTCTGTGTACTCTGTGTACTCCATGTACTCTGTATACTCTGTGTACTCTATGTACTCTGTGTACTCTGTATACTCTGTGTACTCCATGTACTCTGTGTACTCTATGTACTCTGTGTACTCTGTATACTCTGTGTACTCTGTGTACTCCATGTACTCTGTATACTCTGTGTACTCTATGTACTCTGTGTACTCTGTATACTCTGTGTACTCCATGTACTCTGTGTACTCTGTGTACTCTGTATACTCTGTGTACTCTATGTACTCTGTGTACTCTGTATACTCTGTGTACTCTGTGTACTCCATGTACTCTGTGTACTCTGTATACTCCGTGTACTCTGTGTACTCTGTGTACTCCATGTACTCTGTGTACTCTGTATACTCCGTGTACTCTGTGTACTCTGTATACTCTGTGTACTCTGTATACTCCATGTACTCCATGTACTCTGTGTACTCTGTGTACTCTGTATACTCCATGTACTCTATGTACTCTGTGTACTCTGTGTACTCTATGTACTCCATGTACTCTGTGTACTCTGTGTACTCTATGTACTCTGTGTACTCTGTATACTCCATGTACTCTGTGTACTCTGTGTACTCTATGTACTCTGTGTACTCTGTGTACTCTGTATACTCCGTGTACTCTGTGTACTCTGTATACTCCATGTACTCTATGTACTCTGTATACTCCGTGTACTCTGTGTACTCTGTATACTCCATGCACTCTATGTACTCTGTGTACTCCGTGTACTCTGTGTACTCTGTATACTCCATGTACTCTATGTACTCTGTGTACTCTGTGTACTCTGTGTACTCTATGTACTCTGTGTACTCTGTGTACTCCATGTACTCTGTGTACTCTGTGTACTCTATGTACTCTGTATACTCTGTGTACTCTGTGTACTCTGTGTACTCCGTATGAAGGTGGAGTCTGTTCCCCTTCAGGTTGTTTGGTTTCTCCTCATCGTTAGTCACATGACCTGAAACCTTATCTTTTATGTTTTATTTTTTTAATGGATTCATTATATTTATTAGAAATGTAATTATTTGTATTTATATTTGATGTCAATATGTTTTATATTTAATTTGCATTTAATATTGTTTATTTTTAAAGAGACATATTTTTCTTCATATATTTATTGGATTTATCCATCCATCCATCCATTTCCTTCCGCTTATCCGGGGCCGGGTCGCGGGGGCAGCAAGCTAAGGAGGGTCCTCCAGACGTCCTTCTCCCCAGCAACACTTTCCAGCTCCTCCTGGGGAACCCCGAGGCATTCCCAGGCCAGTCGAGATATATAATCTCTCCAGCGTGTTCTGGGTCTACCCCGGGGCCTCTTACCAGTTGGACGTGCCTGGAAAACCTCTAAAGGGAGGCGTCCAGGAGGCATCCTGATCAGATGCCCGAACCACCTCAGCTGGCCCCTTTCGACGCGAAGGAGCAGCGGCTCTACTCCGAGCTCCCTCCGGATGTCTGAGCTCCTCACCCTATCTCTAAGGCTGAGCCCAGCCACCCTACGAAGGAAGCTCATTTCGGCCGCTTGTATTCGCGATCTCATTCTTTCGGTCACTACCCAAAGCTCATGACCATAGGTGAGGGTTGGAACGTAGATGGACTGGTAAATCGAGAGCTTTGCCTTTCGGCTCAGCTCCTTCTTCACCAAAACGGTCCGGTACAACGCCCGCATCACTGCTGACGCTGCACCGAACCGCCTGTCCATCTCCCGCTCCATTTTACCCTCACTCGTGAATAAGATCCCGAGATACTTGAACTCCCTCGCTTGGGGCAGTGACTCACTCCCAACCCAGAGGGTGCAATCCACCGTTTTCCGGAAGAGAACCATGGCCTCAGACTTGGAGGTACTGACTCTCATCCCGACCGCTTCACACTCGGCTGTGAACCGCCCCAGTGCGTGCTGAAGGTCAACAGAACCACATCATCTGCAAAAAGCAGGGATGCGATTCTGAGGTCCCCAAACCGGAAACTCTCCTCCCCCGGCTGCGCCTTGAAATCCTGTCCATGAAAATCACAAACAGGATTGGT
>NC_072464.1:26163530-26216030 GCF_027596085.1 Anoplopoma fimbria | reverse complement strand
TAGATTTAAAGAACATTTAAAGAACCGTTAGTGTAGATTTAAAGAACATTTAAAGAACCGTTAGTGTAGATTTAAAGAACATTTAAAGAACATTTAAAGAACCCGTTAGTGTAGATTTAAAGAACATTTAAAGAACATTTAAAGAACGTTTAAAGAACCCGTTAGTGTAGATTTAAAGAACATTTAAAGAACCCGTTAGTGTAGATTTAAACAACATTTAAAGAACCCGTTAGTGTAGATTTAAAGAACATTTAAAGAACGTTAGTGTAGATTTAAAGAACATTTAAAGAACCCGTTAGTGTAGATTTAAAGAACATTTAAAGAACATTTAAAGAGTGTAGATTTAAAGAACATTTAAAGAACCCGTTAGTGTAGATTTTTAAAGAACATTTAAAGAACCCGTTAGTGTAGATTTAAACAACATTTAAAGAACCCGTTAGTGTAGATTTAAAGAACATTTAAAGAACCCGTTAGTGTAAAGATTTAAAGAACATTTAAAGAACCCGTTAGTGTAGATTTAAAGAACATTTAAAGATTTAGTGTAGATTTAAAGAACGTTAGTGTAGATTTAAAGAACATTTAAAGAACATTTAAAGTGTAGATTTAAAGAACATTTAAAGAACCCGTTAGTGTAGATTTAAAGAACATTTAAAGAACCCGTTAGTGTAGATTTAAAGAACATTTAAAGAACCCGTTAGTGTAGATTTAAAGAACATTTAAAGAACCGTTAGTGTAGATTTAAAGAACATTTAAAGAACATTTAAAGAACGTTTAAAGAACCCGTTAGTGTAGATTTAAAGAACATTTAAAGAACCCGTTAGTGTAGATTTAAAGAACATTTAAAGAACCGTTAGTGTAGATTTAAAGAACATTTAAAGAACCCGTTAGTGTAGATTTAAAGAACATTTAAAGAACCCGTTAGTGTGATTTAAAGATTTAAAGAACATTTTAAAGAACCCGTTAGTGTAGATTTAAAGAACATTTAAAGAACCCGTTAGTGTAGATTTAAAGAACATTTAAAGAACCCGTTAGTGTAGATTTAAAGAACATTTAAAGAACATAGATTTAAAGAACATTTAAAGAACCCGTTAGTGTAGATTTAAAGAACATTTAAAGAACCCGTTAGTGTAGATTTAAAGAACATTTAAAGAACCCGTTAGTGTAGATTTAAAGAACATTTAAAGAACCCGTTAGTGTAGATTTAAAGAACATTTAAAGAACATTTAAAGAACGTTTAAAGAACCGTTAGTGTAGATTTAAAGAACATTTAAAGAAGATTTAAAGTGTAGATTTAAAGAACATTTAAAGAACCCGTTAGTGTAGATTTAAAGAACATTTAAAGAACCCGTTAGTGTAGATTTAAAGAACATTTAAAGAACCCGTTAGTGTAGATTTAAAGAACATTTAAAGAACCCGTTAGTGTAGATTTAAAGAACATTTAAAGAACCCGTTAGTGTAGATTTAAAGAACATTTAAAGAACCCGTTAGTGTAGATTTAAAGAACATTTAAAGAACATTTAAAGAACCCGTTAGTGTAGATTTAAAGAACATTTAAAGAACCCGTTAGTGTAGATTTAAAGAACATTTAAAGAACCCGTTAGTGTAGATTTAAAGAACATTTAAAGAACCCGTTAGTGTAGATTTAAAGAACATTTAAAGAACCCGTTAGTGTAGATTTAAAGAACATTTAAAGAACCCGTTAGTGTAGATTTAAAGAACATTTAAAAACGTTAAGATTTAAAGAACATTTAAAGAACCCGTTAGTGTAGATTTAAAGAACATTTAAAGAACATTTAAAGAACGTTTAAAGAACCGTTAGTAAAGATTTAAAGAACATTTAAAGAACCCGTTAGTGTAGATTTAAAGAACATTTAAAGAACCCGTTAGTGTAGATTTAAAGAACATTTAAAGAACCCGTTAGTGTAGATTTAAAGAACATTTAAAGAACCCGTTAGTGTAGATTTAAAGAACATTTAAAGAACCCGTTAGTGTAGATTTAAAGAACATTTAAAGAACATTTAAAGAACCCGTTAGTGTAGATTTTTCGGTTTTGTTTTAAACATTTCAATCTTTAGGGTCTCGTTCGGTTCTTCTGATAAAAGCCAGCGGACTACAGGAACCGGATCAGACTTTGTGATGTTTGTGAGTGGAGCAGGATGAGTTTTATCCAGCGGCAGTAGAGGAGGAGGAGGAGGAGGAGGAGGAAGAGGAGGAGGATGAAGAGGAGGAGAAGAGGAAGAGGAGGAGGAGGAGAGGGGGAGAGGAGGAGGAGAGGAGGAGAAGAGGAGGAGGAAGAGGAGGAGGAGGAGAAGAGGAGGAGGAAGAGGAGGAGGAGGAGAGGGGGAGGAGGAGGAGAAGAGGAGGAGGAAGAGGAGGAGGAGGAGGAGAGGGGGAGGAGGAGGAGAGGAGGAGGTGTCAGGCTGCCTGCTGTACCATTCATGCCACATGTCTCACAGCCGTGTCATTGTCCTCTCACAGTCGCTGTGTTTACCGTCTCCGTGTTCTCCGTCTCCGTGTTCTCCGTCTCCGTGTTCTCCGTCTCCATGTTCTCCACCGGCTCACATTGATCATTTCTCTGTTTTTAAACTGATTTAGTGTTTTTGTAGAAATCATTTATTCATGAGCAGACAGGAAATGAGACGCAGTGATAACATGAACACTTTCTGTCAGACGTCATGTGACTTCTTCTGTCTCTTTGGAAACATCCAGAGTGATGAACGGAGTCTGTGATGTCACCAGGACTTAATATGATATCTGATGCTTTAAAGATTTATCTCCAGATCCAGAGACGATGGTCCTGTTTCTGCTCAGGATTCAGATCTGAACACAGCTTTGATTAGAAAGAAAAACCAGTGAAGTCTGGAGAAAACATCACTTCATTCCATGAAGACAGACGAAGTCCCAACCTTCACATGGGGGAGGAGGGTGTCCCCGTAACGTAGGACAGAGACAGGTTTAATGTCCCCGTAACGTAGGACAGAGACAGGTTTAATGTCCCCGTAACGTAGGACAGAGACATGTTTAATGTCCCCGTAACGTAGGACAGAGACAGGTTTAATGTCCCCGTAACGTAGGACAGGTTTAATGTCCCCGTAACGTAGGACAGGTTTAATGTCCCCGTAACGTAGGACAGGTTTAATGTCCCCGTAACGTAGGACAGAGACAGGTTTAATGTCCCCGTAACGTAGGACAGGTTTAATGTCCCTGTAACGTAGGACAGGTTTAATGTCCCTGTAACGTAGGACAGGTTTAATGTCCCTGTAATGTAGGACAGAGACAGGTTTAATGTCCCCGTAACGTAGGACAGGTTTAATGTCCCCCCAGGTTTAACGTAGGACAGGTTTAATGTCCCCCAGGTTTAACGTAGGACAGGTTTAATGTCCCTGTAACGTAGGACAGGTTTAATGTCCCTGTAACGTAGGACAGGTTTAATGTCCCCGTAACGTAGGACAGGTTTAATGTCCCTGTAGGACAGGTTTAGGACAGAGACAGGTTTAATGTCCCTGTAACGTAGGACAGGTTTAATGTCCCTGTAACGTTTAAGGACAGAGACAGGTTTAATGTCCCCGTAACGTAGGACAGGTTTAATGTCCCTGTAACGTAGGACAGAGACAGGTTTAATGTCCCTGTAACGTAGGACAGGTTTAATGTCCCTGTAATGTAGGACAGAGACAGGTTTAATGTCCCTGTAACGTAGGACAGGTTTAATGTCCCTGTAACGTAGGACAGAGACAGGTTTAATGTCCCTGTAACGTAGGACAGGTTTAATGTCCCTGTAACGTAGGACAGAGACATGTTTAATGTCCCTGTAACGTAGGACAGGTTTAATGTCCCTGTAACGTAGGACAGGTTTAATGTCCCTGTAACGTAGGACAGGTTTAATGTCCCTGTAACGTAGGACAGAGACAGGTTTAATGTCCCTGTAACGTAGGACAGGTTTAATGTCCCTGTAACGTAGGACAGGTTTAATGTCCCTGTAATGTAGGACAGGTTTAATGTCCCTGTAACGTAGGACAGGTTTAATGTCCCTGTAACGTAGGGAGGACAGGTTTAATGTCCCTGTAACGTAGGACAGGTTTAATGTCCCTGTAATGTAGGACAGGACAGGTTTAATGTCCCTGTAATAGGACAGGTAATGGACAGAGGACAGGTTTAATGTCCCTGTAACAGGTTTAGGACAGGTTTAATGTCCCTGTAACGTAGGACAGGTTTAATGTCCCCGTAACGTAGGACAGGTTTAATGTCCCCGTAACGTAGGACAGGTTTAATGTCCCCGTAACGTAGGACAGGTTTAATGTCCCCGTAACGTAGGACAGGTTTAATGTCCCTGTAACGTAGGACAGGTTTAATGTCCCTGTAACGTAGGACAGGTTTAATGTCCCTGTAACGTAGGACAGGTTTAATGTCCCTGTAACGTAGGACAGGTTTAATGTCCCCGTAACGTAGGACAGGTTTAATGTCCCCGTAACGTAGGACAGGTTTAATGTCCCCTAACGTAGGACGTAGGACAGGTTTAATGTCCCTGTAACGTAGGACAGGTTTAATGTCCCCGTAACGTAGGACAGGTTTAATGTACTAATCACTGTACTCTGTCTCTCTTATTCCCACTGACCTGAATGTCTTTCATATCTGCCCCCCCTCAGTAAACACCTCCCTGAGGGCAGAACAAAGAAAAGCTCCTCTCTCCTCGTTCTTAATCACAATTCAGAGCGTCTCACCGCCGGCGGGGCCGCTCGGCTCCTTGCCGTCCCCGATGAAAAGAGCTGGAGAAAAAACACAGAGGAGGAGGAGGAGGAGGAGAGTGAAGTTAATAAAAGAAATGATGAAGGTGGATGGAAGGTGTGTGTGTCTGTCCTATATAGACCCCCCGCTGATGGACAGAGACAGTTACAGACGGACGGACGTCTGAATTGATCTCATAGAGACATCTCTTCCTCTAAAACCTCTCTGGAAACAAATCCTGAAACATTTTTAGGGATTTCTTTTCCGGTTGCACAAATCTTTAATGATTATAAAAGTATAAACACATTAAAGGAAATATGTCACCTCAGTGTTTCCGGTAAAACGGGTTCATAAAGAGAACAGCAGCTTAACGCATCTTCATTTTTACTTCAAATAGAAAATACTAGAACATAGAAATAGAAAACATGTTTCTGTTCTGCTGCACAAACAGAAAAAGGTTCCTTCGGCTGTTCCTTTAAAAGTTCTCTAAACCTTAAAGGTTCCTTAACGTCAGATTTCTTTGCTCAACACTTCAATGATGCATTGACTGTTTGAGTCAACTTTCTGTCCTTCGGTGTGTGAAGTGATGAGGAAATATGTCTAATATAAACATTTATTATTTCACTCAGCTGTTAATAAATAAAGGAAGTCATTAGAAACAAACTTAAATTCATTTAAAAGAGTCTGGTTCCGTCCTTATAATCCAACGTGTCCTCACAGTGCAGGTGTGAAACGCATCCGTCCTCATCGTGTTTTCAGAGTAAAGGTGTTGTTCCGTGTTCTCCCTGTAGGGGGCTGGAGGCCCCTAGAGGCCCCGGTGCCCTGATAGTAAAGGTGTTGTTCCGTGTTCTCCCTGTAGGGGGCTGGAGGCCCCTAGAGGCCCCGGTGCCCTGATAGTAAAGGTGTTGTTCCGTGTTCTCCCTGTAGGGGGCTGGAGGCCCCTAGAGGCCCCGGGGCCCTGATAGTAAAGGTGCTGTTCCGTGTTCTCCCTGTAGGGGGCTGGAGGCCCCTAGAGGCCCCGGTGCCCTGATAGTAAAGGTGCTGTTCCGTGTTCTCCCTGTAGGGGGCTGGAGGCCCCTAGAGGCCCCGGTGCCCTGATAGTAAAGGTGCTGTTCTGTGTTCTCCCTGTTGGGGGCTGGAGGCCCCTCGAGGCCCCGGGCCCCTCAGAGCTTTTACTGTCCGTCAGTCAGTCAGCAGCCTTGTGCTTCTGAACAGGTCAGGAATCAAGTTTTAAATGCACCATGTGATATGAATTCCTAATTCCCCCCCCCGAGCTGTTTTATTGTGAAGAAACCAGATTATCCTTATTCCCCCCCTTCAGGGTTTAGGCAGATTTACTCCACCAACACCTCTGGAGGAGGAGCCGGGGCCCCGCTCCAGGAGAAGGGCCCTTTGTTCAGCAGATAAAGCTGTAGAAGGCCGGGACCCGTTATATTAACAACAGGAAGACTGGTTACCCGCCACAATAAAACAGTGACATCATGGTGACATCACAGTCACATGATGGATTCATGGTTATCTGAGCATTTAGAGATTAGTTCTGTTTTTAACGTTTATTCGTTTTAAATCTGGACGATGTTTTTCTTCAGTTTCTTCATTTTATGGATTCGACTATTTTCAGTTTGTTTCATAGATTTTATTTTTTTTATCTTCCAGTTTTCTTTTCTTTTCTTTTTGGTTTTTATTCTTGAGGAAGAAGATTCAGATTTAAAAAAAAAATGTGATTCTGGTTTTCACGATCATTTGTAACTTTTGAATTCTCATGAATTTTCTCGTGTTCTTTAAAAATGATTTCTGGGGAAAAAAAGTCCTGAAAAGTAAAAACTTTTTTCATGAAACGCATTTCAAGAAGGACACGAAGTCAGAATAAAAGTAACATGAAACAGTAGTATTAGTATTATTACTAAGTATTAAGAGTATAACTGAGTATTAGTATTATTGCTAAGTTTTAGTACTGTAACTAAGTATTAGTATTAATACTAAGTATTAAGAGTATAACTGAGAATTAGTATTCTTTTTAAGTAATCATTTTATAACAAAGTACTTTTTAGGGTGTACTGTTTTTCTTATCGTTTTGTTTTACTTTTTGATACTATTCCTACCAAATGTATTTTAATGCACATTTCTGTAATAGCTTTTATATATTTGTACTATTCCTTTAAACTGTTATACTTGTTTTATCCCTTTCCTCCGTCTTTTGAACAGACAATATTTTACATTATTAACTTGTTTATTAGTTCCAGTTTGCAGTCGTGTGTCTGGTAAATTG
Source organism: Anoplopoma fimbria (assembly GCF_027596085.1). Taxonomy (NCBI): domain Eukaryota; kingdom Metazoa; phylum Chordata; class Actinopteri; order Perciformes; family Anoplopomatidae; genus Anoplopoma; species Anoplopoma fimbria. Next base: position 26,209,039 of record NC_072464.1, on the reverse strand, counting down.
ACACCTTCATGATTGGTCGCCTACCTGCTGAGTACAGGTGAACAGGTGAACAGGTGTAACTGGACTGAGGTCCCTGTGAATCTGCTTCACTCGCTTTGTTCTCATTGGCCCCGCCCTCACAGAAACTGTTCGTTTGATTGGCCGAGCCCCCGCGGCAAGGTCACGCTCATGTGGAACAATCGATAACGGATGGCTGGATTAAGGTGTCATGACATCTGTGAGTCCAGGCCCCGCCCATCGCTCCGGGCCCCGCCCACCTCTGTTAAAAATCAATCAATTCAGAGCTCCTCTGCTGCTCGTCTTTATGTACACTGTGTTTTCCCAGCTGTCATTGAACCTCTCATGGCAGCAGTAAACAGGTACAGGTACGTCATGCAGGTGTGAGCAACTCCTCTCACCAAGTCAAAGAGTTTAGAAATCTGCCATCATCCTCAAACTCCGTCATTATTGCAAAAGATGGAACACGTTAATAAATTCAGCTTTATGGTCAGACGTTCTCCTTCCTCTTTAGAAAGAACCAAAAATACTTAGCTGGCTGATTATTATATTTATGAGCTGTTGAACTTCCTAACACAAGCTCTAAGCAGCGAGAAACACATCATAAAAACACAACCTTTACTCTCCTCATCTTTGGAATGTGTGTTTGTATGCAGATAACCTTATAGATGACAAAGTTAAAGGACAACATGTAGAACCGTGGACGGGTTCCACTGACCTCGGATGGCTGGGATGAGTGCAGGGATGGTGGTAAAATAAATAAAAAATAAAAGGTGGATTCTTGCTTATCAGCTGCTAAAACAAAGAACAGGATGAGAAGGTTTCTCTCTCTGCCTCAGTTTGTGTCTCTGTCGGTTCATCAGACTCTCTGTCCTCTCAGTCAGACCTCCTCAGATCAGATCACAGTGTCAGGACACCACTTCCTGGTCTCTGATCTACCAATTAAAGTAATGAGGATGAGGACCGCGCTCGGTGAAACCCTTCAGCCTCAGGGGGAGTCCTGCTGAACTGACCTCTGAGTTATCTGAGGTATCTGAGCTGACACTCCTGTCAAAGCTGTTCCACCAAGTCCAGTCTGAAGGACACTTCTGCCAAGGCCTTGTGAGACCGCCAACCCAAGAGACCATCCAAAGACCATCCAGAGACCATTCAGAGACCATTCAGAGACCTTTCAGAGACCATCCAGAGACCATTCAGAGACCTTTCAGAGACCATCCAGAGACCATTCAGAGACCTTTTAGGAACCATTCAGAGACCTTTCAGAGACCATTCAGAGACTTTTCAGAGACCATTCAGAGACCTTTCAGAGACCTTTCAGAGACCATTCAGAGACCATTCAGAGACCTTTCAGAGACCATTCAGAGACCATTCAGAGACCTTTTAGGAACCATTCAGAGACCTTTCAGAGACCATTCAGAGACCATTCAGAGACCTTTCAGAGACCATTCAGAGACCTTTCAGAGACCATTCAGAGACCATTCAGAGACCTTTCAGAGACCATTCAGAGACCTTTTGGAAACCATTCAGAGACCATTCAGAGACCATTCAGAGACCATTCAGAGACCTTTTAGAGACCATTCAGAGACCATTCAGAGACCACCCAAAGACCATTCAGAGACCATCCAGAGACCATCTAGAGACCATTCAGAGACCATCTAGAGACCATTCAGAGACCATTCAGAGACCATTCAGAGACCATCAAGACACCATCCAGACACCATTCAGAGACCAAAAGATAAGATAAGATAATCCTTTATTAGTCCCGCAGCGGGGAAATTTACAAAGAGACCATCTAGAGACCACCCAGAGACCATTCAGAGACCTTTCAGAGACCTTTCAGAGACCATTCAGAGACCTTTTAGGGACCCTTCAGAGACCTTTCAGAGACCATTCAGAGACCATTCAGAGACCATTCAGAGACCTTTCAGAGACCATTCAGAGACCATTCAGAGACCTTTTAGAGACCATTCAGAGACCATTCAGAGACCATTCAGAGACCATCTAGAGACCATTCAGAGACCATCCAAAGACCATTCAGAGACCATCCAAAGATCATCCAGAGACCATCTAGAGACCATTCAGAGACCTTTCAGAGACCATTCAGAGACCATTCAGAGACCATCCAGAGACCATCTAGAGACCATTATTTCTCAAGCTATACATACATTTTAAAAAGCAGCATCTATTCATAAAATATGACTAAAGATAATACAAAGAACATCTAAGAGTATGAAACAGAGAATAAGATCCTTGGTTTGGTCTCAGATCTTCTGAGACCAAACTGTTCCAGTTTCCTGCAGAACCTCAGCTTCTTCAACACAAAGTCCAGATGGAACCTACAAACTCTCAACGCACACATTTTATTTTATGTCTATTCTTTTGTCTTCTTTATTTAATGCTTGCTGACTTCGTGACTTCACTTCGCTCTTCATAACCTGGACACCAGTAAGATAAAGTCCAGTCAGATCTGCAGAGACCAATCCCAGCATGCACTTTAGTTATTCTGGTCATTTGGTTCCCACGGTGACGGGCTTCATCTCCTCCACCTTTTAGCTGAGCAGCTGTGAGGAGTCTCGTGCATCGCCTCTGAGCCGGCACAATCTTGTTTGCCGTGGGATTACCAGACTTTGGTTTGGGGGGGCGGCGTTGTAAAGGTAGCCATGGGGAGGACCCCCTGTAGGCCAGGAATGCTGGTCAGGTCATGGGGGAGAGCGGGGGGGGCAGGGGGGACACTCTGGGATGGGGCAGGTGCCTTTGTGAGTCCTGTCAGCTATCAAAGAATCAGGCCGAGCTGAAAAGGTTAGCGGAGGAGAATAGTCCAACCCGAACCGACCCCCAGCCCCAAATACCCCCCAGCCCCAAACCAACCCCCCCCCCAGCCTTCAGACCTGACGGACGCTCACTCTGCTTCGCTTTCACACTTCTGTCTTCACTGCAGCTCAACAGACACTCGGTTCTGATAGTCAAAAAAACCAGAAAGATCAAAAAGTGTGTCGTCACAAAACAAACAATCAATGTTGTTAAAAAAAGGGCTGAAAGAATTCACCGTTAGCTCGGTAAAGATGAAAAAGTGTCATGATGACAAACAGAAAGAGAAATACTTCATTAAGGTGTGACTTTTAAAATGCACTTCATCGTCCAGAGAGACACAGAAGTCAGTCGTCAGCGTAGAAACCAACTCAAACGTCAAACAACGTTTTATTTACAAGACTTTAATCAATAATTAATTTGACATCTTTCTGTTCGTCTTCTGATGGAGGCGTCTTTGGTTTCTGATTGAGCTCTTATTTTGAAAGTGTGGTTAACGATAAGCCTAAAATCCCACTTCCTGTCCAGGCTGGACCTGATCCCTGTGTGTCCCCGTGTCTCCCTGTCCCTCCTGTGTTTGGGTGGTGATGTTGATGGTGGTGTTGTGGGGGGGGTTGCACCTCCGTGAGGATGTTGGGGGGAGGTGGGTGAGGAAGGGGGTGTACAGGTTGCGTCATGGGACCCGAGGTGTCCCCTTTTGTGCAGCCTGTCAAACGTGGTTAACATGCGGCCATTTATCTCCTGAACCCCCCGGGTGCACAATGGTCTGGGTGAGCCGGGGCCGCCGGCGGGGGGGGGGGGGAGGGAGAGCCCCCTCCTCTCTCTCTCTTGCTCTCCCTCCATCGTGTTGTCTCTGACCCCCCCCCCCTCCTCCCCCCGGTCCTCCCCTCTTGGCTGCACACAGCCCCTCTGTCATTGTTGTCTCCCACTATCTCCCCCGGCTCTCCCCCGCGCTGGTTCAGGCGTTATCTGACAAGGTGCTTCAGAATGTCGCCCGCCGCTCACAGACAGATTGGACCTTGTGAATGTGTCGGAGCACCGCCGCCCACAAACAATGAGGAGGATTGTTGGTTCCCACCGACCCCCCCACCCCCACCCTCCTCACCCCTCTGCTGCTCTGGATCCTCCAACAGTAACAGTTGTACCTGACAATAATACAAGCTGCTCTTCCTGACAGACGAAGATCATATGGACGTTTTCAGATTCAACACCTATTGAATCTCAAAAGACAAAAACATAAACATCATAAACATAAACATCATAAACATAAATATCATAAACATCAACATCATAAACATCAACATCATAAACATAAATATCATAAACATCATAAACATCATAAACATCAACATCATAAACATCAACATCATAAACATAAATATCATAAACATCATAAACATCATAAACATCATAAACATCAACATCATAAACATCATAAACATCATAAACATAAACAGCATAAATATCCTAAACATCATAAACATAATAAACATCATAAACATAATAAACATAATAAACATAATAAACATCATAAACATAAACATCATAAACATCATAAACATAAACATCATAAACATCAACATCATAAACATAATAAACATCATAAACATAAACATCATAAACATCATAAACATAAACATCATAAACATCATAAACATCAACATCATAAACATAATAAACATCATAAACATAAACATCATAAACATAATAAACATCATAAACATCAACATCATAAACATAATAAACATCATAAACATAAACATCATAAACATCAACATCATAAACATAATAAACATCATAAACATAAACATCATAAACATAATAAACATCATAAACATAAACATCATAATTTATTTAAATGAGGAATAAGACCAGGTCCTCCATGTAACACTCAATAAAAAAATATTTTATTAATCTGTGTAAAAATAATAACCTTTTAGAAGAATGATTCATATTTTATATATTTAACGTACACAGTATTCAGGTCTATTTATGTCATCAATTTGTTTAATCTGATGCTGTCAGATGAAGATGAAAATGAGGATGAAGATGGTGATGAAGATGTAAACATAGATCCTCTTTTGAGTCTGGAATAAAGCGTTTTAATGCTCAGTGAGATGAGCTCAGGTTTTGTTTCCTGCGTTGGTTGTGCAGTAAGACAGCAGCACAGTGGCGGCTTCTCGCTGGCTGCAGTGGTTCTACTGCTGCAGTGGTTCTACTGCTGCAGTGGTTCTAATGCTGCAGTGGTTCTACTGCTGCAGTGGTTCTACTGTGGCAGTGGTTCTACTGCTGCAGTGGTTCTACTGCTGCAGTGGTTCTAATGCTGCAGTGGTTCTACTATGGCAGTGGTTCTAATGCTGCAGTGGTTCTACTGCTGCAGTGGTTCTACTGTGGCAGTGGTTCTACTGCTGCAGTGGTTCTAATGCTGCAGTGGTTCTACTGTGGCAGTGGTTCTAATGCTGCAGTGGTTCTACTGCTGCAGTGGTTCTACTGCTGCAGTGGTTCTACTGTGGCAGTGGTTCTACTGCTGCAGTGGTTCTACTGCTGCAGTGGTTCTACTGTGACAGTGGTTCTACTATGGCAGTGGTTCTAATGCTGCAGTGGTTCTAATGCTGCAGTGGTTCTACTGTGGCAGCGGTTCTACTGCTGCAGTGGTTCTACTGCTGCAGTGGTTCTACTGCTGCAGTGGTTCTAATGCTGCAGTGGTTCTACTGCTGCAGTGGATCTACTGTGGCAGTGGTTCTACTGCGGCAGTGGTTCTACTATGGCAGTGGTTCTAATGCTGCAGTGGTTCTAATGCTGCAGTGGTTCTAATGCTGCAGTGGTTCTACTGTGGCAGTGGTTCTACTGCTGCAGTGGTTCTACTGCTGCAGTGGTTCTACTGTGGCAGTGGTTCTACTATGGCAGTGGTTCTAATGCTGCAGTGGTTCTAATGCTGCAGTGGTTCTACTGCTGCAGTGGTTCTACTGTGGCAGCGGTTCTACTGCTGCAGTGGTTCTACTGCTGCAGTGGTTCTACTGTGGCAGTGGTTCTACTGCTGCAGTGGTTCTACTGCTGCAGTGGTTCTACTGCTGCAGTGGTTCTAATGCTGCAGTGGTTCTACTGCTGCAGTGGATCTACTGTGGCAGTGGTTCTACTGCTGCAGTGGTTCTACTGTGGCAGTGGTTCTACTGTGGCAGTGGTTCTACTATGGCAGTGGTTCTAATGCTGCAGTGGTTCTAATGCTGCAGTGGTTCTACTGTGGCAGTGGTTCTACTGCTGCAGTGGTTCTACTGCTGCAGTGGTTCTACTGTGGCAGTGGTTCTACTATGGCAGTGGTTCTAATGCTGCAGTGGTTCTAATGCTGCAGTGGTTCTACTGTGGCAGTGGTTCTACTGCTGCAGTGGTTCTACTGTGGCAGATAAAAGCCCGGCTTTGATACGGCCGCTCCAATAAGCCCCTTCAGCCCGCCAGCACCTGCCAACGGGGAGGTATGCATTGAGCCCCCTAACAGGATTATGCTGCTCTGTAATTGATTCATGGCAGTGAGGGAGGTGACGGCTTTGGAAACAGAGTTTAGGTAACAGGCCCAGAATCCAGCCGGCTCCATGTGTCGATGTTATTACATCAGTCCAGATGAACCTGAGAGGCCGGCGTCGGGCACTCTGGTTGGCTGTTGGAGCCTCGCTCAAAGGGACCGCGTTCTATGGAGGTCATTGATGTGTGTGTGTGATCAGATCGATGTGACACACATGTTACAGTCTGGATCAGTTCACACACGGATTGAGCTTCAACCACGCCGATGAACCGGGTCAATCAATACCTGACAATCCGGTCCGTCAGAGTCACACATGTGGGTTAAAGGGACACGCCGGAGAACACATATGGACCTGTTTCTGAACATTCAGACCCCGACCCCTCTGGGCTCAGACCCCTCTGGGCTCAGACCTCGACCCCTCTGGGCTCAGACCCGGACCCCTCGGTGCTCAGACCCCTCTGTGCTCAGACCCCTCTGTGCTCAGACCCCTCTGGGCTCAGCTAGTTCCAAGCCAACAGTTAAGTACAGTGTTGTGTTGATAACAGTACTGATGTAGATTACTGTGTTCATAGGCAGACTTGGAGTTTCCCTCCGCTTCCATTCTTTCTGCTAAGCTAGGCTAACACCACCTGCTTGGAGTTTCTAGTCCCCCCCATCATTGTCCTGAAATCGTCTCGTAGCGGCTCAACACACCACAATCCTCTGGTCCCTGAAATCTGGGTTAAATGCAAATTGATCCGAGCGATACCAGACAATAATTACCATCCGACTTATGTTCACGTGCAGCAGACCAGAAGAGAATCCAACCAGACCTGGATGTGTCTGCACCGCAACCCCCCCCTCAAGTTCAGGGACAGCAGTCATTATGTCAAACAGAAACCACGAGACAAAGGTCACCAGGACCACATCAAGTCCACACCAAGTCCACATCAAGACCACATCAAGTCCACATCAAGACCACACCAAGTCCAAACCAATGTCCACAGTAACATTACTCAATGTTACAATACTCATACCAGAATATTTATTTACTTTACCCTGATACCTGATTATTTATCTAAAGTACCCTGATACCTGATTATTTATCTAAAGTACCCTGATACCTGAGTATTTATCTAAAGTACCCTGATACCTGATTATTTATCTAAAGTACCCTGATACCTGATTATTTATCTAAAGTACCCTGATACCTGAGTATTTATCTAAAGTACCCTGATACCTGAGTATTTATCTAAAGTACCCTGATACCTGAGTATTTTAGGGTAATGGCTCAGGTCAGGTCTGGATTTAAAGTATTTTATTGTGTATTTTAAAATGAATACTTGGTCGTCATGACTTTGGACCGACTTGAACTTGAACGCGTCTCCGTTCTACAAACAGTGAAGTGATGAATAATATCCGTCCACATGCACTAACTCTTCTTTTTCTTCTTCTTCTGTTTCTCTGCTGCTTCGACCCGAACAACCTCGGCCCGTCAACAGCAGGTAAGAAAGCAAACATGCCGTTTCCTCTTTTGTGTGTCGACACTGAAGTGTCCTGGAGTTCCTCCTGCTGCTGTAATGTGCTGACTGGTTTCACGGGTTTTGTTGACCTCATCACCACACTGCTGCTTCTTCTTCTGTTTCTCAGAACACACACCTTCCCGTTATGCCCTCACACTCTTTTATTTCCTTTTCTTCTGTCACACTTCCCACTTCTCTCTCCTCCTTTTCACCTTCTGCACTCAGACGCTCTGGATTCTTCTGCTTTCTCACTTTGTGCCACCAAAGTGTTGACTCGTCAGAACGGGCCGAGTCGTGTTTTCATCCTCCAGAGAGTATCTCTCTTGGATCTGTTCAGAGTTCTGAGCTGCAGGACGTTGTTCTGATACGTCTCTTTGTTTGTCTGGTAACATGTGAGAGAGGCCGTTATTGATTCAGTTATTGATTCAGTTATTGATTCAGTTATTGATTCAGTTATTGATGGATTTCAGCTCAGATGTGAAATACATCTTGTTTTTCTTGATTGTTGGGAGCGTCTGTGTCATTATATTACATGTTCTGGATGTTTTTGGTACTGTATTAAAATAGCCTTTAAGTTTATTTCAGTTCACAGCAAAGACTTGCTTCAGTTAGTGAACGTATCAGAGCTTTATTTTGGTGATAGCTTCCTGGTTGTGGCGTCAGGATTCTGGGTCTGTTTTGGTTAAAGCTGCAGAACACAATAGTGTTGGTCCAGTTAGTTTTTGTCTGAACACAAAGCAGCTCCATAAAGAAACGAGTTCCTCAGCTTGATGTTTGATGTTTTAGGATCGAGACCTGCTGGATCTGAACCTGATCACTAGTGCTCTTATTTATAGTGTACATCATAGTCACATGTGCACTTTTGGACGTGTCTGCAGGTTAACATTGAAATCATCTTCATCTAAAAAAGTTTTCTGAAGAAAATGAGTCCAAACATTTGGAACGGTGAGGACAGAAGCGTTGGAAGTAGTCGAAGCGTTTAAACTTTCAAGGAGAAATGTGTGAACATTCTATTGATTTAAATTTTCATTTTTTAATATTTAAAAATGATGGCTGGTGTGAATGTGTTTTTTTAAAGAACCACATTCTTATGAAACATTTTAAAGTGAAAATATATTCAGCAGCGTCTTCAGTAGAACTTCAGTAGGTGTGTAGTTTCTCTTCAGTTTGTCTAATTTAAAGCTTCTTCTTTTTCTTCTTCTTCTTTTTCTTCTTCTTCTTCTCTTTCGCTCACACTTTACTTCCTGTTTCTCTCCTTCATGAGTTAAAATAGCCGCTGATGAACGTCAGCCAGAAGGCGTTTAACAAACCGACAAGTCTGTTACGTTTACGATGAACTCAGGTTCTAAGCAGTTTTAGTTTTATTCACAGTTAATGAAGGATGTCATGTTAATACAAAACCTCAGTGAGACTTCAGCTGCTTTTATTCTGTAATATTCATACCTGATGCCTTGCTGTTAGAGACATAGACATATTTAATACGTTTCTGACAAGTGACAGATTATGAAAATGATTTTACGTTTCATCACGAAGGTAAATGAGGAATAAAGAGGTCCAGGTATAGAGCCCTGTGGGACACCATCAGTTCCATATAAAGTACCTGCTAACACTGATGGAGGACTTCTCCGTTCGGACCGGTGACTTTGGTACTTTGTTAGTTGGACCTTGAACTCACCGTTTGGTTTGGTGTGACGCGTTCACTGTCTCCACACTACGGTTCATCTCACTATGAGAACCATAAACAGGATGAGTTTCTCTGAACAAATGAATAAACGCAGCGTTGATCAGCTTTCACTTCCTGGTTCCGTTTGAGGTTCTTGAGTTATTGTTTAAAACAGAGGCAACCTTCAGATGGAGTCAGCTGATCGGACCTGATCTCCATCTCGTCAAGGAGACTGTTTGCGTGTGAACGAGCTCCTCCTCTCCTCCTCTTCCTCTTCCTCCTCCTCTCCTCCTCTTCTCCTCCTCTCTTCTTCCTCCTCCTCTCCTCCTCTTCTCCTCCTCCTCCTCCTCCCTCTCTCACATTGAGGATGTAGGAGGAAGGAGTCTTGAGAAGATTGCAGCTGAAGAAGTTCAATAAATGAGTGTAAATGTTTTAATTGGTTGAGAGGCTGGAGGATAAAAGGCTTTTATTTTGAAGAGCAGTGAGAGTGTGGCTGGAGAGGATTACAAATGTCCCTCGCTCCGTCTGCAGAGGGAGGGTTTGGTTTCAAAGTGTCCCCCCCTGTCTGAATGATGGGGGGGATCTGCTCGTAATAGAATGATTTATTGGTCCTCTCACCTCCAACTCTGAGAATATGAAACTTCATTTTGATATAAAAACGTTCAACTCATTCTCAGTTTAATTCATCAGGAAACTGAATCTTATTAATCAATAATCAATATGACGACAGGCTGATATTTAATTATTAAACCTGTCAGCTGTGTAACAGGTCACACACACACACACACACACACACACACACACACACACACACACACACACACACACACACACACACACACACACACACACACACACACACACACACACACACACACACACACACACAGCCTTACCCAAATACTTGAGTGGCCTCGTGGTTACATTCCTAACAGGTTTCTACAGGGAGGGGCTGGTGTGTGTGTGTGTGTGTGTGTGTGTGTGTGTGTGTGTGTGTGTGTGTGTGTGTGTGTGTGTGTGTGTGTGTGTGTGTGTGTGTGTGTGTGTGTGTTTAGCAGGTCTAAAGACGGACTGATGGCAGCATGAGTCAGGAATGAACCTCGATGTGGAGCTTCTATTTCAGTCTGATGTGTGTGATGTCTGCTTCTAATCACACACACACACACACACACACACACACAACAACACACACAACAACACGCACAAAAACACACACACGCAACACACACCACACACACACCCTCCTCCTCCTCTTCCTCTTCATCCTCCTCTTCGTCTTCTTCGTCCTCCTCTTCACTCCTTCACTCCTTCTTTCTCTCATTCCTACACTCCCTCACCTTCTCACTCCCTCACAGTCTCACTCCCTCACAGTCTCACTCCCTCATGTCTCACTCCCTCACGTCTCACTCCCTCATGTCTCACTCCCTCACAGTCTCACTCCCTCACCTTCTCACTCCCTCACAGTCTCACTCCCTCACCGTCTCACTCCCTCACGTCTCACTCCCTCATGTCTCACTCCCTCACGTCTCACTCCCTCACTCCCTCACCGTCTCACTCCCTCACATCTCACTCCCTCACTGTCTCACTCCCTCACATCTCACTCCCTCACGTCTCACTCCCTCACCGTCTCACTCCCTCACGTCTCACTCCCTCACGTCTCACTCCCTCACGTCTCACTCCCTCACCGTCTCACTCCCTCACCTTCTCACTCCCTCACCGTCTCACTCCCTCACCATCTTACTCCCTCACCGTCTTACTCCCTCACTCCCTCACCGTCTCACTCCCTCACTCCCTCACCGTCTTACTCCCTCACCGTCTCACTCCCTCACTCCCTCACCTTCTCACTCCCTCACCGTCTCACTCCCTCACCGTCTCACTCCCTCACCTTCTCACTCCCTCACCGTCTTACTCCCTCTCCTCCCTCACCGTCTCACTCCCTCACCGTCTCACTCCCTCACCGTCTCACCGTCTCACTCCCTCACCGTCTCACTCCCTCACCGTCTCACTCCCTCACCTTCTCACTCCCTCACCGTCTTACTCCCTCACCGTCTCACTCCCTCACCTTCTCACTCCCTCACCGTCTCACTCCCTCACCGTCTTACTCCCTCACCGTCTTACTCCCTCACTCCCTCACTCCCTCACTCCCTCACCGTCTCACTCCCTCACTCCCTCACCGCCTCACTCCCTCACTGTCTCACTCCCTCACCTTCTCACTCCCTCACCGTCTTACTCCCTCACCGTCTCACTCCCTCACCTTCTCACTCCCTCACCGTCTTACTCCCTCACTCCCTCACTGTCTCACTCCCTCACCTTCTCACTCCCTCACCTTCTCACTCCCTCACTCCCTCACCGTCTCACTCCCTCACTGTCTCACTCCCTCACCTCCCTCACCGTCTCACTCCCTCACTGTCTCACTCCCTCACCTTCTCACTCCCTCACCATCTTACTCCCTCACTCCCTCACCGTCTCACTCTCTCACCGTCTTACTCCCTCACTATACATATACAGTATAGATATATATATACATATATACGATATATATATACGCTTTATTTTATATATATATATATATATATATATATATATATATATATATATAAATAAAGCGAGGACGAGCAGAGACCGGAGGGTTAACAAGGCGTCCCGTCTTCAGGTGCTCCACTGGTCTGAGTGGAAACCAGCAGCTTTTACTGGGAGCTGGTTTCTGAGTGAAGTGGTCGGTGGTTTTCCTGTGAAGCAGGAAGTGGAGGCACCTCTCAGCTCGGAGGTACAATGGAGACCACATCGCGGTAACACTGGTCTCATTGTACCGACATCCTCTTCCCTCTCTCTCCCACCTCTCCCCCCTGACTCCCCCTCCTCTCTCATTGTCAGCGGGGAGATGCGGCTCCGTTCAGACAGCAGCAGCATCACAATCAGCTCCTCGAGCTGCACACCCTCACCCCGTTAAACAGGACCGTCTACAGGGACGTCTGGGTCACTGAACGGAGGAGGACCAGGGACACCCTGCAGCTTCAAAGATCAAAGATCATCGTCTGATCATCTGATCATAATCTGATCATAATCTGATCATCATCTGATCATCTGATCATAATCTGATCATTTATGGAGAGATAGTCACTTGGAAGGACTCAAACTTTTAAACTTTCAAACTTTTAAACCTTTAAACTTTAAACTTTTAAACCTTTAACTTTTAAACTTTAAACTTTTAAACCTTTAACTTTTAAACTTTAAACTTTAAACTTTTAAACTTTAAACTTTAAACCTTAAACTCTCTCAGGAAACGGAATCGTTCGTTCTGTCGGTCAAACAAAACAAATGATTCTCATTATTTATTAATGTTTAATAGACAAAAGAAGCCGATCAATGTATAACAGAAATGATAGGAAGTCGTTTCCTCTTCCTGTGGGCGGTGCCTGCTGTCAGGTGATCCCTGGTGTCCTCTCAGCTGAGGCCTGATTGGTCCAGGCTCTCACAGTGAGTCACATGAGCAGCGTTGGTACATTTCTGCGTCCTGCGGCTTCTCGTCCACTTCACTGGAGAGTTTGGACCTCGGGCAGCGGACGCCTGTCACTTCCTGTCACCTCAGCGAGCCTCGACGGCGAGCGGCTAATTGGTTACCGGGTCACATGATGGATGAACACATCTGTCAGTCCAAAGGTGTGACCGCAAGCGCCGACCGGCTCCAATGACACCTCACTTCCTGTTTGTCCTTCACCCCCAGTGAGCAAACCTCCCCTCGCCGCGTTGAGTCAGCGCCCGTTATGAACACCTCACCGCTCATGAAGGACGGGTCGTTCTGCTCTGTGATTGGCTGTTCATCACAGGATGAGTTCTACTGACCCAGAGCAGTTCCACCTGATCCTCCTCCTACCAACTCAGAACCATGTTCTGGTTCCAGAGCTTTCAACCACGTCACACAGTCTTCACCTGCATCTGTCAGCGTGTTCATAAAGACCTTCTGATGTTTCAAGATGTTTATTAGGAGGTTTCAGAAGAAGAAGAAGAAAGGTGCAGAGTCTTCTTCTGCTTTGAGGCGGCGGTTCTGTCCTGCTGCAGGTTTTGGTGGACGGAGGTCTTGTGAGTCCACAATAAAGTGACTCCATCAGCAGTTTCACTTCTTCAAACTGTTCCAGGAACAGATCCACAATACCTCCGAAGAGCAGTGAGACGGCTGTGAGGCAATACCTGACTGTGTGTGTGTGTGTGTGTGTGTGTGTGTGTGTGTGTGTGTGTGTGTGTGTGTGTGTGTGTGTGTGTGTGTGTGTGTGTGTGTGTGTGTGTGCTTGTTATGCATCCTCGTTAATGCTGCATTCAGTTCCCACTTCCTGAGTATGTTTTTCGCCTGAAATGTAACACTGAATGTCCTTAAAATGATTGGATGAATTAAAGTAACTGCTATCCTTCTTCTATCACATGTTACATTTAGTTACATTGTTCTTATAAAGACTATAATATTTAAATAACCAGCTATAAATAAATGATATAAATAATTGATTGGTTGTGTGTTAGCGTTAGCTGTTGTGGTGTTAGCGTTAGCTGTCAGTCTGTTTCTGAAGGGTCGCACGTTTAAACGTTGACCGTGTCACATGTTACATTTGGTCATGTGGTCATTGATAAACCCTCGGTGCTGTCCTTGGTGCTGAAGTAGACACAGATCTGAGTCCCCTCAGTCTTGGGGGTTTTTTCCTGGTCTCACCTGGTGATCCAGCAGGTGAAGCGTGGCGGGGAACCATGAATCCTGCTGCCGCTCTGAGGAGGAAGACGACTCTTAAAGTTAAAACACCTTCAGTCATGAATTATTACGAGGGAAAGGTTTCTGACAGGAAGAAGGTATTCATCGGAGGGATTTAATAACACTCCTCTTCCTCTTTTGTGAAGATTCATCCCCACCTGGGGACATGAATAATTCACCTCCGCCCCCCAGAGAGGCTGGCGGCTCTAAACCCTCAAACTGCTTCATCACATCCAGCAGAAGTGTGAGAGCCTGTTTCCATAATTCACACTGAAATCTGACTTTCTCTTAAGGCAACCTACATTTTTATTTGGGGGGGGGCTGAGGCTTTAACACCCCCCTCCAGCTTCCACAGAGGCTGATGTTTAATTGAACACTTACACAGATAGATGAAGTTTGATCGGCTTCAAAACGCATGTAGAACAAGATCCAGAGTTCAAAAGAGACTTTTTACTTTTTACCTTCAGCTGGATTCCTTATTTATATATAACATCTTCTGTGTGTTCACACTTTCACACACACACACACACACACACACACACACACACACACACACACACACACACACACACACACACACACACACACACACACACACACACAGATCTGCAGCAGCTTCTCGGTCGACTGATTATGTTTTGCAACAAAAACACAAGAAAAGAAATGAGATGTTCACTCTCCTGACCTTCTTCATTGGTTGAAACTCAACCTCTCACTGCCCTGTGTGTGTGTGTGTGTGTGTGTGTGTGTGTGTGTGTGTGTGTGTGTGTGTGTGTGTGTGTGTGTGTGTGTGTGTGTGTGTGTGTGTGTGTGTGTGTGTGTGTGTCTGTGTGTGTGTGTCTGTGTGTGTGTGTCTGTGTGTGTGTCTGTGTGTGTGTTGTGTGTGTGTCTGTGTGTGTGTGTCTGTGTGTGTGTGTCTGTGTGTGTGTGTCTGTGTGTGTGTGTGTGTCTGTGTGTGTGTGTCTGTGTGTGTCTGTGTGTCAGGTCTTATCAGAGAGCAGCAGAAGTGTTTTTTCTTCACATAGTTTCTGTAATCAGATAGGGGCGGGGCTTAAACCGACACACTCTGCTGCTGATAGGATTACCGTTAAAGTCTCAGGTCTCCTCACTGCTCCTCCTCATGCACACATCTCCACCTCCTCACTGCTCCTCCTCATGCACACATCTCCACCTCCTCACTGCTCCTCCTCATGCACACATCTCCACCTCCTCACTGCTCCTCCTCATGCACACATCTCCACCTCCTCACTGCTCCTCCTCATGCACACATCTCCACCTCCTCACTCCTCCTCCTCATGCACACATCTCCACCTCCTCAGTGTGAAACATGTTCCAGAGGCTTCCAGATAGAAGAGCAGATACCGTTTCATGGATGATCCACAGAAGCATCACACATCAGTGTCTTTACTGGAACTCAGATACATTTAGAAGAGACTTCAGTAAAATGTTCTGGAGTAGAAGTATAAAGTTGTAAAAGAAGGAAAAACTAAATACACAAACCTCAAATATGAACTTAAGTGCAGTACTGTAGTAAATGTAGTCGGTCACCTTTCACCACCACAGAAGAAGAAGAAGAAGAAGTGATAAAGAGCTCCAGTCGACGCTAATGATGACGATGATTGAATATCACATACGTGTTCTTTTATGTATTAATGTGATGATGCCATCACATTAATCACCAACAGCTGTTCACTTCAGACAGGAAACTGATTCCACACTTTTATTTGGAACCTTTTTTTTTAAAGTAGGACATCAGAGGCGATAGTACAGCTGTTGTAGTTCTGGATGTAGTAGGTTAGAGTAGAAAGTACAGTTGAAAAGGGCTGAAATGTTAAAGGAGTTTGGTTTAGACCTGTGAGGTTATCTGATGCTTCACACAGACAGCTGGGGTGAGTGTGTGTGTGTGTGTGTGTGTGTGTGTGTGTGTGTGTGTGTGTGTGTGTGTGTGTGTGTGTGTGTGTGTGTGTGTGTGTGTGAGGGTAGGAGGGTTTAACGCTTCGTTTTAACCGACTTACAAAAACTCAAGGTGTTAAAACCTGATTAACGTTTGCAGTGACTCGACTCGGTCAAAGAGGAACTGCTGCTTGATGTTCCACCACTGTCACACCTTCTACCCTGGACTGATAACACACACACACACACACACACACACACACACACACACACACACACACACACACACACACACACACAACACACACAGTAACACACACACACACACACACACACACACACACACACAGTAACACACACACACACACACACAGTAACACACACACACACACACAACACACACACACACACACACACACACACACACACACACACACACACACACACACACACAGTAACACACACACACACACACACACACACACACACACACAGTAACACACACACACACACAGTAACACACACACACACACACACACACACACACACACACACACACAGTAACACACACACACACACACACAGTAACAAACACACACACACACACACACAGTAACACACACACACACACACACACACACACACACACACTGATATCAACAGTCTGTACACGTTTTATTGAAACCACGTTTCAGATATCAGTCTCACTCTTTATGTCAGTATTTTAACTTTAAGGTGCATGAAGTTATTTTAATTAAAAGATGTTTTATATATTTTTTTATACGTGAAGACAGTTTCTATACGTTGAGACGGTTTCTATATGTTGAGACGGTTTCTATACGTTTCTTAAGACGGTTTCTATATGTTGAGACGGTTTCTATATTGAGACGGTTTCTATACATTCGGTTTCTATATGTTGAGACGGTTTCTATACATTAAGACGGTTGCTATACGTTGAGACAGTTTCTATACGTTGAGACAGTTTCTATACGTTGAGACGGTTTCTATACGTTGAGACAGTTTCTATACGTTGAGACAGTTTCTATACGTTGAGACGGTTTCTATACGTTGAGACGGTTTCTATACGTTGAGACAGTTTCTATACGTTGAGACAGTTTCTATACGTTGAGACGGTTTCTATACATTAAGACGGTTTCTATACGTTGAGACAGTTTCTATACGTTGAGACGGTTTCTATACGTTGAGACAGTTTCTATACGTTGAGACGGTTTCTATACGTTGAGACGGTTTCTATACATTAAGACGGTTTCTATACGTTGAGACAGTTTCTATACGTTGAGACGGTTTCTATACATTAAGACGGTTTCTATATGTTGAGACGGTTTCTATACGTTGAGACGGTTTCTATACGTTGAGACGGTTTCTATACGTTGAGACGGTTTCTATACGTTGAGACGGTTTCTATACGTTGAGACAGTTTCTATACGTTGAGACGGTTTCTATACATTAAGACGGTTTCTATACGTGAAGACGGTTGCTATACGTTGAGGCGGTTTCTATACGTTGAGACGGTTGCTATACGTTGAGACGGTTGCTATACGTTGAGGCGTTGAGACGGTTTCTATACGTTGAGACGGTTTCTATACGTTGAGACGGACGTTGACGGTTTCTATACGTTGAGACGGTTTCTATACGTTGAGACGGTTTCTATATGTTAAGACGGTTTCTATACGTTGAGACGGTTTCTATACGTTGAGACGGTTTCTATACGTTGAGACGGTTTCTATACGTTGAGACGGTTTCTATACGTTAAGTTTCTACGGTTGAGACTTTCTACGTTGAGACGGTTTCTATATGTTGAGACGGTTTCTATACGTTGAGACGGTTTCTATACGTTGAGACGGTTTCTATACGTTGAGACGGTTTCTATACGTTGAGACGGTTTCTATACGTTGAGACGGTTTCGTTATATACGTTGAGACGGTTTCTATACGTTGAGACGGTTTCTATACGTTGAGACGGTTTCTATACGTTGAGACGGTTTCTATACGTTGAGACGGTTTCTATACGTTGAGACGGTTTCTATACGTTGAGACGGTTTCTATACGTTGAGACGGTTTCTATATGTTGAGACGGTTTCTATACATTAAGACGGTTTCTATACGTTGAGACGGTTTCTATACGTTGAGACGGTTTCTATACGTTGAGACGGTTTTTCTAGACGGTTTCTACGTTGAGACAGTTTCTATACGTTGAGACGGTTTCTATATGTTGAGACGGTTTCTATATGTTGAGACGGTTTCTATATGTTGAGACGGTTTCTATACGTTGAGACGGTTTCTATAAGTTGAGACAGTTTCTATACGTTGAGACGGTTTCTATACGTTGAGACGGTTTCTATACGTTGAGACTGTTTCTATAAGGTGAGACGGTTTCTATACGTTGAGGCGGTTTCTATACGTTAAGACGGTTTCTATACGTTGAGACAGTTTCTATACGTTAAGACGGTTTCTATACGTTGAGACAGTTTCTATACGTTGAGACAGTTTCTATACGTTAAGACGGTTTCTATACGTTGAGACAGTTTCTATACGTTGAGACGGTTTCTATACATTAAGACGGTTTCTATACGTTGAGGCGGTTTTGTTTGTTGAGACGGTTCCTATACGTTAAGACGGTTTCTATACGTTGAGGTGGTTTCTATACGTTGAGGTGGTTTCTATACGTTGAGGTGGTTTCTATACGTTGAGACGGTTTTGTTTGTTGAGACGGTTCCTATACGTTAAGACGGTTTCTATATGTTAAGGCGTCTATGTTTCGTTTGTTGAGATGGTTTCTATAAGTTACACGATGACATGTTGTATGTGTCCTCTGTCTCTCCTCAGCGGTGTTTGAGTCACTTTGTTTTCGGAGCTCAGAATATGTTTCTTGGTGTTTCAGTTGGAGAGTATAATATCCTGAAGTTGTCTTTCTGTGGTTGTTTTTTTTTTGTCAAAAACATGTCTCCCTCCTCCCTCCTCCTCCCTCCTTCCTCCCTCCTCCTCCCTCCTCCCTCCCCATCCTCACTGCAGAGCGACTCTCCTTTTTTGTTTTCTAACTGGTGGACCACATGGGGGAACAGGCTGGGATGTGGTGACGGTAATTACACAGCAGTCTGCCAACAGGTCGGCCATGGAAACCCCCCCCCCCGTCACCGCCGTCTTTGAGGGATTTTTCTCCATTCTTAGATCCTCCGTCTACATACCAGAGAAATGATCTGTTTCTGCTGCCAGGACTTCATCTGAAGGTCCAACGCTGTCACACCGTTTTATACACACACACACACACACATATATACATGTGTGTTTGTGTCAACTTTATTCATGTATTCACTTTATAAAATATATGTCAATCATATATTTTATATATAGAATAGAACACAGACATCCAGACATGACGGTCTGCCGTCGTTCTTCTTCTGTTGTTCTTTTGGATGTCGTCTAGTTAGGGGTCAGGGTTCAGCAGTTTCTAAAAGTCAAGGAAGTATCCTTCAGTTCCTGAGTCCTTCCTTCAGAGGATTTCAATTTATATATATGTATATACATTTCAATGTATATATATGTATATATACATATATATGTATATATACATATATATGTATATATATATAAATATATATACTCCATGTTCATGCGTATGAACTCGGTGAAGTACTCAGACTTTATTTAAACCAAACCACCAAACAGATTGTTGGAACAGTGGAAAGAGCCTCACCAACCTCCTTCCCTGTCTCCTTCCTTCTTCACCAACCTCCTTGTTTCCTTCACTGTCTCCTTGTTTTAGACAGAAAGCAGAGGCGTCTGATCTGTTGTTGAATGAATGAATGGATGGATGAATTGATGGATATCACATTGAAATTGTAGCCTAGCTTAGCACAAAGACTGGACGTAGAGGGAAACGGTTAGCCTAGCTTAGCACAACGACTGGACACAGAGGGATATTGTAGCCTAGCTTAGCACAACGGCTGGACCTGTGATCAGCTGTGATCAGCTGGACTGATGTCTGACCCCCACACTCAGTTTATGTACACATCCTATAAATATATGGACACACTGCGGTTCAACTCCATAGACTTAGCATTAGCTGAATCACTCAGCCGTCCACATACTTTTGTCTGTGTGTGTGTTACCTGCCTGTGTGAGATGAATCACTTCCAGCTTGTAGCCGCTAGGCAGCGACCTCATTATCCACAGCAGCGCCAGTCTTATCCCCTCCTCCCCCCTCCTCCCCCTCCGGTGGTTCAGGTGATCTGCTCTCAGGAGAGAGAGAGAGAGAGCGAGAGAGAGAGAGACAGAGCTGGTTTCATCTCTCATTACCTTTCAGAGAGCGGCAGGATGTGGACGCAGCACCTGGACCACAACGAACCGTTTGATCTGATGGATTTATGGAAACACGGATTCTTGTTATGATATTGATTATTCTTATTGGATCTATCAAACCCAGACTGGACTCTCTTGTTATGATATTGATTATTCTTATTGGATCTATCAAACCCAGACTGGACTCTCTTGTTATGATATTGATTATTCTTATTGGATCTATCAAACCCAGACTGGACTCTCTTGTTATGATATTGATTATTCTTATTGGATCTATCAAACCCAGACTGGACTCTCTTGTTATGATATTGATTATTCTTATTGGATCTATCAAACCCAGACTGGACTCTCTGATGGATCAGATGAAACCTGTCAGGTACGTTCAGCTCTGATGAGGTTCACTTTGTCATCCAGAGTCCCGCCTCCTCAGCGTCCGATGGACAGCTGTGATTGGCTGCTCACAGAGTGGTGTGACACTGATTGGATGTTTGCTCTAATGTGTCGATTCATCCATTAACAAAAATAAATGCTGGTTCAAACCGTTGATATTTCAGTTTTATATTAAATCTGTAAATCATGTTAAGTTTTGTTTTTAACGGTTGAGTTGAGGAACGTTGTTCTTCAATCAGAAATATTATCCATGGTTTCAGATTGAGAACATTAACGTGAGAACTTAAATGTGAGGACGCTCATTAAAGAACTATAATGTGAAAACATTGATTTGAGAACATTCTTTTGATAACATTCATATAAGAACATTACAGTACAGTCATTTAGCAGACGCTTTTCTCCAAAGCGACTTACAGTCAGTAGTATGTTACATATCATTCACCCATTCACACACTGATGACAGGCTACCATCAAGGTGCCACCATCAGACTCTAACTAACATTCATCATCAGTCCACACCGATGGCCTTCAGGAGCAACTTGGGGTTAAGTGTCTTGCCCAAGGACACATCGACTGCCGAAGCCGGGTATCGAACCACCGACCCTCTGATTGGAGAACTACCTTGCTCTCCACTACGCCACAGCCGCCCATTGATTTGAGAACATTGATTTGAGAACATTGATTTGAGAACATTGATTTGAGAACATTGATTTGAGAACATTCGTATGAGAACATTCATTTGAGAACATTCATATGAGAACATTCATTTGAGAACATTCGTATGAGAACATTCTTTTGATAACATTCATATGAGAACATTAATGTGAAAACATTCATTTGAGAATATTCTTTTAAGAGCATTCGTATGAGAACATTCATTTGATAACATTCATAAGATAACATTCGTTTGAGAACATTCGTGTGAGAAAATTCATATGAGAACATTTCTTTGAGAACATTCGTTTGAGTACATTCGTATGAGAACATTCATGTGAGAACATTCCTTTGAGAACATTTTTGATAACATTCTTTTGATAACATTCGTATGAGAACATTGGTATGAGAACATTCATATGAGAACATTCGTATGAGAACATTCGTATGAGAACATTCATTTGAGAACATTCATATGAGAACATTCATATGAGAACATTCGTATGAGAACATTCGTATGAGAACATTCATATGAGAACATTCATATGAGAACATGTTGAAGTGGAGGTGGTTCCACTGTTTTGACTTTGTGTTCTTTAGATGTTAAAGTGGAGGTGGTTCCACTGTTTTGACTTTGTGTTCTTTAGATGTTAAAGTGGAGGTGGTTCCACTGTTTTGACTTTGTGTTCTTTAGATGTTGAAGTGGAGGTGGTTCCAGTGTTTTGACTTTGTGTTCTTTAGACGTTAAAGTGGAGGTGGTTCCAGTGTTTTGACTTTGTGTTCTTTCGATGTTGAAGTGGAGGTGGTTCCAGTGTTCTGACTTTGTGTTCTTTAGACGTTAAACTTTTTGTTCTTTAGATGTTGAAGTGGAGGTGGTTCCAGTGTTCTGACTTCGTGTTCTTTAGATGTTGAAGTGGAGGTGGTTCCAGTGTTTTGACTTTGTGTTCTTTAGACGTGATGTTAAAGTGGAGGTGGTTCCAGTGTTTTGACCTTGTGTTCTTTAGACGTTCAAGTGGAGGTGGTTCCAGTGGAGGTGGTTCCAGTGTTTTGACTTTGTGTTCTTTAGACGTTCAAGTGGAGGTGGTTCCAGTGTTTTGACTTTTTGTTCTTTAGACGTTAATGTGGAGGTGGTTCCAGTGTTTTGACTTTTTGTTCTTTAGACGTGATGTTAAAGTGGAAGTGGTTCCAGTGTTTTGACTTTGTGTTCTTTAGATGTTGAAGTGGAGGTGGTTCCAGTGTTTTGACTTTGTGTTCTTTAGACGTGATGTTAAAGTGGAAGTGGTTCCAGTGTTTTGACTTTGTGTTCTTTAGATGTTGAAGTGGAGGTGGTTCCAGTGTTTTGACTTTGTGTTCTTTAGACGTGATGTTAAAGTGGAGGTGGTTCCAGTGTTTTGACTTTGTGTTCTTTAGACGTGATGTTAAAGTGGAAGTGGTTCCAGTGTTTTGACTTTGTGTTCTTTAGATGTTAAAGTGGAGGTGGTTCCACTGTTTTGACTTTGTGTTCTTTAGATGTTGAAGTGGAGGTGGTTCCAGTGTTTTGACTTTGTGTTCTTTAGATGTTGAAGTGGAGGTGGTTCCACTGTTTTGACTTTGTGTTCTTTAGATGTTGAAGTGGAGGTGGTTCCAGTGTTCTGACTTTGTGTTCTTTAGACGTTAAACTTTTTGTTCTTTAGATGTTGAAGTGGAGGTGGTTCCAGTGTTCTGACTTTATGTTCTTTAGAAGTGATGTTGAAGTGGAAGTGGTTCCAGTGTTTTGACTTCGTGTTCTTTAGATGTTGAAGTGGAGGTGGTTCCAGTGTTTTGACTTTGTGATGTTAAAGTGGAGGTGGTTCCAGTGTTTTGACTTTGTGTTCTTTAAATGTTAAAGTGGAGGTGGTTCCAGTGTTTTGACTTTGTGTTCTTTCTTAAAGTAAATGTTAAAGTGGAGGTGGTTCCAGTGTTTTGACTTTGTGTTCTTTAGAAGGTGGTTCCAGTGTTTTGATGTTAAAGTGGAGGTGGTTCCAGTGTTTTGACTTTGTGTTCTTTAACTTTGTGTTCTTTAGATGTTAAAGTGGAGGTGGTTCCAGTGTTTTGACTTTGTGTTCTTTAGATTTAAACTTTGATGTTAGAAAGTGGAGGTGGTTCCAGTGTTTTGACTTTGTGTTCTTTAGATGTTAAACTTTGTGTTCTTTAGATGTTGAAGTGGAGGTGGTTCCAGTGTTTTGACTTTGTGTTCTTTAGATGTTAAACTTTGTGTTCTTTCCAGTGTTCTGACTTTGTGTTCTTTAGACGTGATGTTAAAGTGGAGGTGGTTCCAGTGTTTTGACTTTGTGTTCTTTAGATGTTAAACTTTGTGTTCTTTAGATGTTGAAGTGGAGGTGGTTCCAGTGTTTTGACTTTGTGTTCTTTAGACGTGATGTTAAAGTGGAGGTGGTTCCAGTGTTTTGACTTTGTGTTCTTTAGATGTTAAAGAGGAGGTGGTTCCAGTGTTTTGACTTTGTGTTCTTTAGATGTTAAAGTGAAGGTGGTTCCAGTGTTTTGACTTTGTGTTCTTTAGATGTTAAAGTGGAGGTGGTTCCAGTGTTTTGACTTTGTGTTCTTTAGATGTTAAAGTGAAGGTGGTTCCAGTGTTTTGACTTTGTGTTCTTTAGATGTTAAACTTTGTGTTCTTTAGATGTTAAAGTGGAGGTGGTTCCAGTGTTTTGACTTTGTGTTCTTTAGATGTTAAACTTTGTGTTCTTTAGATGTTGAAGTGGAGGTGGTTCCAGTGTTTTGACTTTGTGTTCTTTAGATGTTAAACTTTGACTTTGTTCTTTAGATGTTGAAGTGGAGGTGGTTCCAGTGTTCTGACTTTGGTTCCAGTGTTTTGACTTTGTGTTCTTTAGATGTTAAAGTGGAGGTGGTTCCAGTGTTTTGACTTTGTGTTCTTTAGATGTTTTGACTTTGTGTTCTTTAAGTTAAAGGAAGGTGGTTCCAGTGTTTTGACTTTGTGTTCTTCGTTCTTAAAGTGGAGGTGGTTCCAGTGTTTTGACTTTGTGTTCTTTAGATGTTAAAGTGAAGGTGGTTCCAGTGTTTTGACTTTGTGTTCTTCGTTCTTAAAGTGGAGGTGGTTCCAGTGTTTTGACTTTGTGTTCTTTAGATGTTAAACTTTGTGTTCTTTAGATGTTGAAGTGGAGGTGGTTCCAGTGTTTTGACTTTGTGTTCTTTAGATGTTAAACTTTGTGTTCTTTAGATGTTGAAGTGGAGGTGGTTCCAGTGTTTTGACTTTGTGTTCTTTAGATGTTAAACTTTGTGTTCTTTAGATGTTGAAGTGGAGGTGGTTCCAGTGTTTTGACTTTGTGTTCTTTAGATGTTAAACTTTGTGTTCTTTAGATGTTGAAGTGGAGGTGGTTCCAGTGTTTTGACTTTGTGTTCTTTAGATGTTAAACTTTGTGTTCTTTAGATGTTGAAGTGGAGGTGGTTCCAGTGTTCTGACTTTATGTTCTTTTGAAGTGATGTTGAAGTGGAAGTGGTTCCAGTGTTTTGACTGAATAACTCACCTCCTCATGAACAGCTGGAGGTGTTGTTGGTCGTAGCAGAGGAGAGGATGAAGAGCTGAGAGGAGAGAGAGGGAGGAGGGGGAGGAGAGAGAGGGAGGAGATTAATGTGTCTTTGTAAACGCCCTGGTCGGGGGGGTCGTCCTCTCTGTTCTTTGTCCTCGTTCTCTGAATGGACACAAAGGACGGACGGTTCTGTGAGATCAGCAGGTCCAACAATAAGGAGCTGAAGGTGTTTGTGTGTGTTTGTGCGTGTGCGTGTGTGCGTGTGTGTGTGTGCGTGTGTGTGTGTGTTTGTGCGTGTGCGTGTGTGTGTGTGTGTGTGTGTGTGTGTGTGTGTGTATGTGTGTGTGTTTGTGTGTGGAGGCACAAAATGGTGGACGGTGTTTTCAGACGGCTGTGTTGCCCCCGGTGACATCTGCCACTCTCTGCCAGAGTCATGTGACCCGGCGGGCAAACAGCGCTGTGAATGGCTTTTGTTTAGGAGGTCAAACCAACGCCACGGCGACCAACCGACCAATCACAGCGCACACACACACACACACACACACACACACACACACACACACACACACACACACACACACACACACACACAGGTTTAAGGTGGACTGATTCCTGATTCAGAAATAAGAGTTGGCTTCTTGTTCTCGCTGAGTTGATTTTTAATCGTCATGTCGTCAACGTTCTCCTGAACTTTTTACATATATTATATTTTAATGTGTTTAAAGTTTCTCTGTTCATCAGACATCTAGTATTTATTGATATATAACATATATATATATATATAGATATCCATATCTATATACATATGGATATGGATATGTATATATATATGGATCAAACAGCAGAGGATGTGAACACTTCTTCTTCTTCAGGTCAGATTCCTTCAGCCAAAAGGCAAACAGCACAATAGCAGTGGGGGGGGGTGTTTGGGGGGGCTCACATACCTTCGACCACACAACGAGCATTCACGTCTCACTTTTCAGCTCTTTCTCTGCTGCCTCTCATCACAGAGGGCTTTACCGTCTAAATCCTGCTGGTCACACCTCTTATTAAAGCCCAGTTTGTCCCACGACCCCCCTCCCCCACCCCCACTCTTGGTATTCAGCCCAGGTCAGCAGATTTCTGCCCGGCCCACCGTGGCTCCCCTTTTTAATTTGCACCTGTTGTGCAGTTGTCGGGAGGCGAGAGCTGCAGACAAAGATCATGTTATAGAGATATGAGCCGACACAGAGGAAGGCTGCGTTTCATTTATGCTCCTGAACGCACCATGTAGAGCTTAAAGTTTACAGTTGTATTTATGCTCCTGAACACACCATGTAGAGCTTTATTTATGCTCCTGAACACACCATGTAAAGCTTTATTTATGCTCCTGAACGCACCATGTAGAGCTTAAAGTTTACAGTTGTATTTATGCTCCTGAACACACCATGTAGAGTTTTATTTATGCTACTTAACGCTCCATGTAGAGCTTTATCTATGCTCCTGAACACACCATGATAAGTTGTATTTATCCTCCTGAACGCACCATGTAGAGTTTAAAGTTTACAGTTGTATTTATGCTCCTGAACACAACATTTAGAGCTTTATTTATGCTCCTGAACACACCATGTAGAGCTTTATTTATCCTCCTGAACGCACCATGTAGAGCTTTATTTATGCTCCTGAACGCACCATGTAGAGCTTAAAGTTTACAGTTGTATTTATGCTCCTGAATGCACCATGTAGAGCTTAAAGTTTACAGTTGTATTTATGCTCCTGAACACACCATGTAGAGTTTTATTTATGCTACTTAACGCTCCATGTAGAGCTTTATCTATGCTCCTGAACACACCATGATAAGTTGTATTTATCCTCCTGAACGCACCATGTGGAGTTTAAAGTTTACAGTTGTATTTATCCTCCTGAACACACCATGTAGAGTTTAAAGTTTACAGTTGTATTTATGCTCCTGAACGCACCATGTAGAGTTTAAAGTTTACAGTTGTATTTATGCTCCTGAACGCACCATGTAGAGTTTAAAGTTTACAGTTGTATTTATGCTCCTGAATGCACCATGTCGAGTTTAAAGTTTACAGTTGTATTTATGCTCCTGAATGCACCATGTCGAGTTTAAAGTTTACAGTTGTATTTATGCTCCTGAACGCACCATGTAGAGTTTAAAGTTTACAGTTGTATTTATGCTCCTGAACGCACCATGTCGAGTTTAAAGTTTACAGTTGTATTTATGCTCCTGAACGCACCATGTAGAGTTTAAAGTTTACAGTTGTATTTATGCTCCTGAACGCACCATGTCGAGTTTAAAGTTTACAGTTGTATTTATGCTCCTGAACGCACCATGTCGAGTTTAAAGTTTGCAGTTGTATTTATGCTCCTGAACGCACCATGTCGAGTTTAAAGTTTACAGTTGTATTTATGCTCCTGAACGCACCATGTCGAGTTTAAAGTTTACAGTTTGAGACTGGCAGCAGATAAAATAAGCAGAAATAGTTTCAGCCTCCTCAGATATACGACCTCTATTAGAACCTCTATTAGAACCTCTATTAGAACCTCTATTAGGACCTCTATTAGGACCTCTATTAGAACCTCTATTATAACCTCTATTAGGACCTCTTTTATAACCTCTATTAGGACCTCTATTAGAACCTCTTTTAGGACCTCTATTAGAACCTCTATTAGGACCTCTTTTATAACCTCTATTAGGACCTCTATTAGAACCTCTTTTAGGACCTCTATTAGAACCTCTATTATAACCTCTATTAGGACCTCTTTTATAACCTCTATTAGGACCTCTATTAGAACCTCTATTAGAACCTCTATTAGAACCTCTATTAGAACCTCTATTAGGACCTCTTTTATAACCTCTATTAGGACCTCTATTAGAACCTCTTTTAGGACCTCTATTAGAACCTCTATTATAACCTCTATTAGGACCTCTTTTATAACCTCTATTAGAACCTCTATTAGAACCTCTATTAGGACCTCTTTTATAACCTCTATTAGGACCTCTATTAGAACCTCTTTTAGGACCTCTATTAGAACCTCTATTATAACCTCTATTAGGACCTCTTTTATAACCTCTATTAGGACCTCTATTAGAACCTCTATTATGACCTCTATTAGAACCTCTTTTAGGACCTCTATTAGAACCTCTATTAGAACCTCTATTAGGACCTCTATTAGAACCTCTTTTAGGACCTCTTTTATAACCTCTATTATGACCTCTATTAGGACCTCTATTAGGACCTCTATTAGAACCTCTATTATGACCTCTATTAGAACCTCTATTAGGACCTCTTTTATAACCTCTATTATGACCTCTATTAGGACCTCTATTAGGACCTCTATTAGAACCTCTATTATGACCTCTATTAGAACCTCTATTAGAACCTCTATTATAATCTATATTAGGTTTCTATAAGAACCTCTGGTCCTCCCCCCCATCCCTACAGTCCTCAGCTGGTGTCAGGGTTCTAGTGGATCCACGTGGTTCTGAAAGCACCTCTTTCTGTTAAATCCTTCACTTTGCTGACGATGAGCTTGTTTACGTCCGTAATACTTTCACAGCGTGGTGAAGAACTTGTTCTTTAATTATTCATGTTTTGGTGTTTAGTTGTTTTATTTTAACTTCCTGTTGTTTTGACTCTGTTTCCCTCCGTTTACAGTCTTTATGCTAAGCTAGGCTAACTAGGTGCAAAGCATTCTGCAATGTGTGTTCAGCGTAATAGTAGTACTAGTCGTGGTCCTCCTCCTGGTCTGGGTCTAACATGTGCTGGTGTCTGTGTTTCAGTGCTGAACTATGAGGATGTGGTGGAGACGGGTTCAGAGACAGACGAGGACGACAGGACTCTGGTCTCTGAGGACAACGGCCTCGTTAATGGAGACGGAGGAGGAGGTGGAGGAGAAGGTGGAGGAGGAGGAGGAGAGGATGAAGAGGTGGGCAGCCCGGCCGGTGTTCCCCTACTGGAGGCATCTCCCCGGGTTGCCCACGCCCTGCTGTCCTACCGGGACCAGGAGGAGGGACATCAGGACCCCCATCAGCACTGGAGACTCAGAGACGAGACCAACAGAGACCTGAACGGCAGCGGTGAGTCCACGACATGGTCACTACGGTAGCATGTGTGTGTATTTATATATATATTTATGTACATATACATTCCTTTGTGTCTGATTGACTTCACCTTGTTTCTTTTACTTTCACTCTTTGTCCGAACATTCAGTTGTCCTCACACACACACACATATACATATGTATGTTGTGTCTCGGTTGAAATGAAATGAAACTCTTTTAAATCATTTCTTTCTTCAGATGAAATTATTCATTATTTATTCCAGAAGTCTAAAATTACATATTTATTTATTCCCCTTTTCCCCTCGGGGTTATAGTATGGAGGGGGAGTCAGCGCTCCTCCTCCCCCCTCCTCCCTCTCTGTGGTAGTGGGAGGGAGGAGGAGGTGCGTTCCTCCTTTGAAGGGCTGAATGAAGCTTATGATAGTTTGACTCCTGGTGAGGAGTCCCTTGAGGAGAAGGAGGAGTCACATGAGAAGGAGGAAGAGGAGGAGTCACATGAGGAGGCGACACAATCGGTTCACTCGATAATTTCGTTGGAGTTGACTCCGCCTCTAAAGTGGACGAGAGCAGCAGCAGCAGGGGGCGCTGAAAAAAAAATGCGATCAAGAGGAACAGTGTTCAGCCTTCAATGAAAACACAGGAAGTCATTGAAACGTTTACTTCATGTTGGTGACGTTTGTAGGCTACCTGTAGTTTATAGACTACGTTTATAGGCTACCTGTAGTTTATAGACTACGTTTGTAGGCTACCTGTAGTTTATAGACTGCGTTTATAGGCTACCTGTAGTTTATAGACTACGTTTGTAGGCTACCTGTAGTTTATAGACTGCGTTTATAGGCTACCTGTAGTTTATAGACTGCGTTTGTAGACTACCTGTAGTTTATAGACTGCGTTTGTAGGCTACCTGTAGTTTATAGACTGCGTTTGTAGACTACCTGTAGTTTATAGACCACGTTTGTAGGCCACCTGTAGTTTATAGACTACGTTTGTAGGCTACCTGTAGTTTATAGGCTACGTTTGTAGGCTACCTGTAGTTTATAGACTGCGTTTGTAGACTACCTGTAGTTTATTATAAGCCTCATCATTGCACAACATGAGTCCACTAGTCAACAATCTAGCGTCCAATCTTACATTTACACAGAAAATAAGAATTTTCTACAAAACGTGGTGTTTGTTGTCAAAACTAAGAGCCAATCAGCTCTTTGATCAGGAGACAGCAGGCGTTTCCCATCATGCACTGGGCCATGCAGTCAGCTCTAAAACCTGCAGCCGCCTCGCTCTCTGAGGTCATCGTTGAACACGTGTTCATGACATCAGAGTCGGGATCAAGTCGGACACAAATCTACCCAGCATGCATTGTGCGGCGATCGCCGGTGATCGATTCTGATCAGGATTGATCATCTCCAACGAACCCAATATCAGCAAAATACCTTCAGACTGTGTCAGGGAGGAGGAGCAGGAGGAGGAGGAAGAGGTGGAAGAGGAGGAGGAGGAGCAGGATGTGGATAAAATGACTAAATGTAAATATGTTTTCTCTTTTAACAGACGACAGGAAAGACGAGTATGAAGCTGTCAGTCCAGAAGGAAACAGAATAGGTGACCACCACAACAACCACAACAACAGTCCATATTATATGTTGTCATCATAAATATGAATATATATAAATATGTATATAATCACACATGTTTCCTGTGATCAGTGAGGCGACTGGACGGCGTCTCTGAACTGGACCAGTACTTCCTGAAACGCAAACTTGAGGATGGAGATGGTCACCCGGCAACCATCGCCGAGTACCTGCAGCGCAGCGACACCGCCGTCATTTACCCAGAAGCCCCGGAGGAGGTGACGCGACAGGGCACGCCCGAAGCCAGTGGTCAGGACGAGAGCGAGCACGGTGAGACGAGTCATCAGACAGTCAAAGTCTAATATATATGTATATGTGTATATTGATATATATATATACACACACATATATATATATACAGTATATATATATGGGTGTATATATACACATATACTGTATGTATATACATATATATAGTATTATGTCCTAAATGACTTCATGAAATAAATAAAAGCAGACAAACAATACAGCACTAATGTTAAGTTGATTAGTAATACGTTGTGTTGTAGTCCTTAAAGCAGCAGCGAGCCCTGACCTTTGACCTCTCTCTGTCTGTGCTCAGAGCTGCTGTCCGGTACACCTGACGCCTTCGCCCAGCTGCTCACCTGTCCGTACTGCG
Source organism: Anoplopoma fimbria (assembly GCF_027596085.1). Taxonomy (NCBI): domain Eukaryota; kingdom Metazoa; phylum Chordata; class Actinopteri; order Perciformes; family Anoplopomatidae; genus Anoplopoma; species Anoplopoma fimbria. The sequence continues at coordinate 26,177,729 of NC_072464.1, read as the reverse complement.
AGCGCGGCTACAAGCGCCTGTCGTCTCTGAAGGAACACATCAAGTATCGCCACGAGAGGAGCGAGGAGAACTTCTGCTGCCCGCTGTGTGCCGACAGCTTCGGACAGCGAGCACAGCTGGAGCGTCACATGACCACGCACCAACCGGCAGGAGACCAGGTACGCTCACCTGAGACCCGCCTCCTCTTTCAATGGTTCTGTTCAAGAGTCCCGTCACATGACGGCAGAGGAAGAGTTTCATTAACTCAAACTAAACTGCTGATCCTCTTTGAGTTTAGTTTAAAACAAGACTTCTGCATCGTTTCAGACGCATTCCTCAACATTTTAAATAAAGTTTGAACAGTTTGGACACAGAGTTTATTTTTAGTGCTTTAAAATAAAGCAGAACATACAAATATCTCCAGAGGATCGAGGACGGAGCCTTGAGGAACTCCATAAGTCACTTTTGATCCGAACCGGTTGGCTTGGTGCCAATGACTTGACGAGTCGATAGACATAAAGAGTATCAGTCACTGAGGTGAAGATGGACCAATCATCTGCTGGTTTCAGTTTCTCAGGATGCTCCACAGTTTATCTTCGTCATGTCTCACCTTCCTTCTTAAAAATACATTTTATAGACAAGACCATTAATCAATGAAAACAATATTTATCTGCAGCCCCAAATGAAGCTGTTATTATCTTATAGATCAAAGCTGTCAGTCCTCTGTCTGGTCCTCAGTCTGGTCCTGGTTCCTCTGTCTGGTCCTCACTCTGGTCCTGGTTCCTCTGTCTGGTCCTCAGACCTTTGTCTGGTCCTCAGTCCTCTGTCTGGTCCTCAGTCCTCTGTCTGGTCCTCAGACCTGTATCTCTGGTCTGGTTTCAGTGTGAACACAGTTCAGGGTGTTAACGGTAATCTAATGACCGGCCGAGTTAAACGCTTCACGCTGACCCTCATGATCCACTGACTCCACTGATCATAATGAGGTCAGAGGGGACCTCGAATCAGCGTCTCAGAGGAGCTCCCGGTCTTCAGACCTGAACTCCCCCCCCCCAGCAGATGGTCTCTTCTCTGCTAAACCCTAATCCCCAAAGGACTTTAAGTGCCTGTTTAGTTGTGTACGTGTTTTGAGTTAAACTGTTAAAGAGATCCATCACGTCCGTCACATGATCCACTGCTTTATATCAGAACCTTCTTTAATACCTAAACTACTGCGTACTACTGTGTACTACTGTGTACTACTGTGTACTACTGTGTACTACTGTGACCACACAGGAAGTACAAAGCTGCTGATTTAATACATCTTTAGAGTAGAATAAAATATAAATAACAGCAGTTACTATATATAGAGCAAGTATTAGTATTAAATATATAGTACAGGAATAAGTATTAGTATTAAATATATAGTACAGGAATAAGTATTAGTATTAAATAGATAGTACAGGAATAAGTATTAGTATTAAATATATAATACAGGAATAAGTATTAGTATTAAATATATAGTACAGGAATAAGTATTAGTATTAAATAGATAGTACAGGAATAAGTATTAGTATTAAATATATAGTACAGGAATAAGTATTAGTATTAAATATATAGTGAAGGTATAAATATTAGTATAAAATATATAGTGATGGTATAAGTATTAGAGTTTTAGTATATAATATGTAGTGCAGGTATAATTATTAGTACACAATATATATTGTAAAGTACTAGTAAAACAGTTGTGTAATCACAACCTGAACACGAATAGTGTTGAATACATAATAATAATATAAATACTTACTTCCATATTTCAGAGATCCTTGTTGTTTCATGTTTTCATCTAACCCTCCCCCCCAGCATCATCTCTATACGTTCTCTACAGTCTGGTGGGGGGGGTTTCCCCAGCATCATCTCTATACGTTCTCTACAGTCTGGTGGGGGGGTTCTCCCCAGCATCATCTCTATACAGTCGTTCTCATCATCTCGTTCTCTAGTCTGGGGGGGGGGGTTCTCCCCAGCATCATCATCTCTATCGTTCTCTATGCGTTCTCTACTGGGGGGGGGTTCTCCCCAGCATCATCTCTATACGTTCTCTATGCGTTCTCTACTGGGGGGGGTTCTCCCCAGCATCATCTCTATACGTTCTCTATGCGTTCTCTACTGGGGGGGTTCTCCCCAGCATCATCTCTATACGTTCTCTATGCGTTCTCTACTGGGGGGTTCTCCCCAGCATCATCTCTATACGTTCTCTATGCGTTCTCTACTGGGGGGGGGTTCTCCCCAGCATCATCTCTATACGTTCTCTATGCGTTCTCTACTGGGGGGGGGGGGTTCTCCCCAGCATCATCTCTACGTTCTCTATGGGGGGGTTCTCCCGTTCTCTACTATGCGGGGGGGTTCTCCCCAGCATCATCTCTATGTGTTCTCTATGCGTTCTCTACTGGGGGGGTTCTCCCCAGCATCATCTCTATGTGTTCTCTATGCGTTCCCTTTGTTTATCTCTATTTGCATTTCTCATGAGGGGAATGAGCAGCGACACTAGAACACAGTCGGCCCACACGCTTTCTCACAACGTGTTTCTGATATCAGATCTGTTCTCTACATACGAGCTTCTGTTCCGCTCTCGTCTGATCCCTCTCTGCTCAGCGACTCCCACTCGTCCTCTCAACTTAATCTGTTGTTCTCTGTCTGCAGCCGCCGCTCAGCGAAGCAGCTGGAAACCGCAAGTTCAAATGCAGTGAGTGTGGAAAAGCCTTCAAGTACAAACATCACCTGAAGGAGCATCTCCGTATTCACAGCGGTGAGTCGTCTTCATATCATCATAACCTTCTGCTGGATGACTCATCACCTGTTTCACATTAGAGCAGTTCATCACAGCTCAACAATAAAACAACGTTTCTGTGAACAGAATCAACCATGACTTCATTTATCTTTGACCTTTTCCTTCAACAACACTGATCCTGTTAGTGATGGGTTCACGTTGACACTTTATGTCAAATCATTCTGCTACAATAACTGAAACATAGAGGAAAAGTTAAATGGAATAAAGTAATAATACTCTCTCTCTCTCTCTCTCTCTCTCTCTCTATATATATATATATATATATATATATATATATAGAGAGAGATATATATATATATATATATTTCAGTCTGAACCAACGTGGTGGACAGACAGACAGACTCACATTAGCATCCGTACTGCTAGCATGGCTAACGTTCTACCCACCAAACTTTTACAAGGTGTGGACCAAACGTAGCAGACGAAACTAAATTCATACGTTTTGTAATGAACTTTAATGTCATCGTTGAGGAGCGGAAGGCGACCCATTGAACTACATCCTGACTTTTACTAGGTAGTTCTACGGAACCATTTTATCTGCCAAATCAAAAGTAGTAAACTGTCCAATCTGCTGTTTTATCCTGAACTACCAGATAAAAATGTTTTCATCAGATCTCAAATCAGGTTCTAAACATTCTGTGTTGTGTTGCAGGTGAGAAGCCGTACGAGTGCTCCAACTGTAAGAAGCGGTTCTCCCACTCCGGCTCCTACAGCTCCCACATCAGCAGCAAGAAATGCATCGGCCTGATTGCCGTCAACGGACGAGTGCGCAATGGAAATAACGGCAAGCCGGGTTCCTCCCCCAACTCCACGACCTCATCGCCCGGAAGCCCCGCCCTCGCACAGCTCCGCCACAAACTGGAAAACGGGCGCCCGCTCGGCCCTCTAGACCAACAGGGTCCACTCAACATCAAAGCCGAGCCGATCGACTTCAACGAGTACCGGCTGCTGATGGCCTCTCAGCACGGATTTGGGGGATCGGGGGTCTACCTGAACAGCCGTGGTGGAAGCCCACTGGGGGTCCACAGTTCCTCCCAGAGCCCCCTCCAACATCTTGGGGGCTTGGGGCTGGACCTTCCCCTGCTGGGCTTCTCGGGTTCCTTCGGGAACAACCTGAGCGAGGTGCAGAAGGTGCTTCAGATTGTGGACAACACAGTGTGCAGGCAGAAGATGGATGGGAACCCGGAGGAGATCTCCAAGCTCAGGGCCTACATGAGGGAGCTGGGGGCCCAGATGGAGGAGCAGAGGCTGGCCCAGGCCGGCTTTCAGGTGGTGGGCCATGGCAGCCCCACGAAGAGCATCATCGACTACACGCTGGAGAAGGTCAACGAGGCCAAGAGTCTGATCGACGACTCCAAGAGGCAAATGGACATCAAGAAGGAGAAGCCAAACCACTCAACGGATCTCAGCGGTGAGGAGAAATCTCACGATGGCCACAACCAGTTCCTGCCATTCTCCTGCCAGTACTGCAAGGAGAACTTCACCGGGCCGATCCCGCTGCATCAACACGAGCGCTACCTGTGCAACATGAACGAGGAGATCAAAGCAGTCCTGCAGCCGACCGACAGCCGTCCTTCTGGAGGCAGGGAGGCGATACCTGGTGAGCAGTCCACTAACGAGCAGGCCACCAGTCCCATCAACGCCTTCAAGGACCATGTGTCGGTGCTCAAGGCCTACTTTGCCATGAACACTGAGCCCAACTCGGAGGAACTGCTCAAGATTTCCACTGCTGTCGGCCTTCCTCAAGAGTTCGTCAAGGAGTGGTTTGCCCAGTGGAAGAGCCAAAACCCCCACGGAGGCCATCTGAGGAAGAAGTCGCCCCCTCCTGACCGTGGCGGACTGGATGTCATCCACTGCTTTAGCCGGTCACCCATGTCCCATCCTACCGTAGATTTACACCGAGGCTACGCTAACGGTGACGCCTCCCACAGACTCACAAAGGCCAACCAGTTCAAGGGCAAGAGGGAGACAACCGGGGACAAACAACTAGACCCCTTAGACCACTTGAGGAGCAACACTCCGTCCCCCCTCAACCTTTCCTCTACTTCCTCCAAAAACTCTGTGAGTAGCTGTTACACTCCGAACAGCCTGTTTTCTGAAGATGCCCACGGGGATACACCACTGGACCTGTCACTGCCCAAACACATGGCCCAGAAGCTCATGTCTGTGAGAGAGAAGCAACACAGGCCCAACGGCTTTACCATTCAGCGCAACGGCGAGGCGCTCAGGCGAGAACATGTGTCCCGGCCCTTAGATCTGGTCAACATCAAGAAAGAAGTCCTGGGCTCAGATGGTGGAGGGAACTCCCTCCACCATCTGGAGAAAAGCACCAGTCCCATCTTTGGGATTAACCCCTTTGCTGGGGGTCCCGTTTACACCTCCCTGCCCCCTCACGGAGCGTTTCCTCCGCCCACCTTCATGTCTTCTGCCCAGGCCACCATCCCGGGTCTCAGGTCCTACCCAGGACTGGACCCCATGAGCTTCCTGCCTCACATGGCCTACACCTACGCCACCGAGGCAGCCACGTTTGCTGAAATGCAGCAGAGGAGAAAGTACCAACGGAAACCAGGCTTCCAGGTAAAACCAGTGAACAATCTACATGTTGTCTTTTGTCTAAACCTAAATGACCAGGTTAGAGTCTGGTTCAGTTTAGGTCGGGGGGCAGAACAACTCAGCACACGGTCCGTTAGAAGCTCTTCAGTAGATTTAGATCCAATCACATCAGAGCCTGAACTCCAAGGCCACGTGACCCCGTCGACTTCTGTTTTCATCTTTCAACCTCAACATTTGAGCCAAAAACAGCAAGAAGTCAGAAGGTTCAGAAGACTGGACCTCTGTAACACTCAGTGAGGTGGTGAGGTGCAGTCAGAAGGTTCAGAACAGAACAGATACTCTTGGAGGTTGGGTGAGATTGTTTTGTTGTAGTTCTGGTGATGAGAGTTCCTTCCTTTTTGGTTTTTGGTGGCGGAATGATGAGTTGGTCTTGGATGAACTACTTTCTGTCTTCATCTGTGAACACGATACCTCCTCGTCCCATATGTCCTGGTTTAAGTGTCCCCTGGATGAAGGGACTTACCCAGTTTGGGCCTTTAAGCTCTGTCCAGACTTGGGATCATGGAGGCTGTGGGGGGGTCGGACCAGAAGGTGTCTCTGAGCATGGAGCTAACAGGTGTGGGATTATCAGACGTATTGAATGTGTGTCTGTGTCTCAGGGGGAGCTGCTGGACGGGACGGCGGACTATCTGTCGGGCCTGGACGACCTGACAGACAGCGACTCGCTGCTGTCCAGGAAGAAGATGAAGAAGACTGAAAGTGGTATGTACGCGTGTGACTTGTGCGACAAAACATTCCAGAAGACCAGTTCCCTCCTAAGACACAAATATGAGCACACAGGTATATATAACATTTGGACACTTCTTTTTTTACCCCCCCCCCCCCTTCTCTTTTGTTTCATCCTCTTTGGTTTGATTCGGTCACGTAGATCCTCACCTGTAGTTCTGTCCTTCTGTCTGCGGTTCCTCTTTGATCTCTGTGAAGCGTTAACATGTTCCTTTCTTTTCAGCGGGGGGGTCATCTCACATGAGAGACCGTTACATAAACATGCAGCGCCACGAATATCCTCATTCAGCCTGTGATGTGTTTGTGTGAGGAGGAGGAGGAGGAGGAGGAGGAGGTGTGCATGTGTGTGAGAGAGAGATCAAAAGGAAATATTCATTATTAATCACAGCAGAGAGACGGTGGTGTTTACATCCTTCACGTGGAAACAAACAGATGTGTGATATGAGTAGAATGAGTAAACATCTCAGTGAACTCTGAACCCTGAATGTAGAAACAAGAACACAGAGTTCATCTATGTGTCTGGTCCAAACACTAACCGATGATCGACCTCCTTAAAGACTGATGGAACCATCAGGTCTCTTCATCAACCTGAACCCTCTGATGCATTAACTATAGAACCCACTGAACGTTCTTAAAGAACACTGATATCTCTGAGAGCTCTGGAGGAATCAGGGGAACATTTCTACTTAAAAACGTTTTGTACATTTTAACGTTCTCGAGGGGACTTTGTGTGGATGACACAAATCCACTGAACCCTGTTCAGAAACAGAACCGTGTTTTCAGAAGAAGTTTGGTGGAAACGAGCCGACGTCTCACCTGAGAACTGAGACCTGATCCACCTCGTTTCTCTGGCTTTCATCATCCAGGGCCGCCCCCCCGACACCCGGAGCAGGAACCCACCGTCTCGCTCATTCTAGATGTGTGTGTGTGTGTGTGTGTGTGTGTGTGTGTGTGTGTGTGTGTGTGTGTGTGTGTGTGTGTGTGTGTGTGTGTGTGTGTGTGTGTGTGTGTGTGTGTGTGTGTGTTACAGTAACCCATGCCAGCGATGGTGGATGTTACAGTCGTTCCGGTCTATTTGTGGCTACGATCTGCCTGCATGTGTGTTTGTGAGGACTGTCCATGTACGCGCATGCTTTGTATGTGTATGTGTGTGTGTGTGTGCGTTTGTGTGTGTGTTGCTGTTGTCGGTGTGAAGCTGTGTTTTGGTGAGTGTGTGTGTGCGTGGGACTTGTGTTTGGACGTCGTTCAGCAGCCTGAAGCGTCGTGTTCAGAGTCAGATGGAAGAAATTATCACTCGTATGGAAGACGTAGTAAATCCAGGAGTGTGTGTGTGTGTGTTACTGTGTGTGTGTGTGTGTGTTGTGTGTGTGTGTGTGTGTGTTGTGTGTGTGTGTGTGTGTGTGTGTGTGTGTGTGTGTGTGTGTGTGTGTGTGTGTGTGTGTGTGTGTGTGTGTGTGTGTGTGTGTGTGTGTTGGTGTTTGTGTTACTGTGTGTGTGTGTGTGTGTGTGTGTGTGTGTGTGTGTGTGTGTGTGTGTTGTGTGTGTGTGTTACTGTGTGTGTGTGTGTGTGTGTGTGTGTGTGTGTGTGTGTGTTGGTGTGTGTGTTACTGTGTGTGTGTGTGTGTGTGTGTGTGTGTGTGTGTGTGTTGGTGTGTGTGTTGGTGTGTGTGTTGTGTGTGTGTGTGTGTGTGTGTGTGTGTGTGTGTGTGTGTGTGTGTGTGTGTGTGTTACGGCAGTGAAGGATCCCTGCTCCTCTTCAGGTTTAGATCTGGTTCTAACACTAACTAGAACACTCATGTTGCACACGGTTCCTTTAAAGGTGCTTAATAGATCGGGAGCATTCTATTGACTCTCAACGGCTCTCAACATGGCGACGGCCGAGGCGGCTAGATATCTATCTAACAGCGCTAACAGAGCTAACAAAGCTAGCAAAGCTAACAGAGCTAACTGAGCTATCAGAGCTAACTGAGCTAACAGAGCTAGCCTGAGGGGAACAGGAGGATGGGTGCTGCGTTTCCACGACAACGCTGTCGCTCTGGACGATGTTATCAGCTGTAACCTCTAGAGCAGAGAGATGAACGCTCTCATGCACTAACATGCACGCTCTCATGCACTAACATGCACACTCTCATGCACTAACATGCACGCTCTCATGCACTAACAGGCACGCTCTCATGCACTAACATGCACACTCTCATGCACTAACATGCACGCTCTCATGCACTAACAGGCACACTCTCATGCACTAACATGCACACTCTCATGCACTAACATGCACTAACATGCACGCTCTCATGCACTAACATGCACACTCTCATGCACTAACATGCACATAACATGCACTAACAGGCTAACATCATGCACATAACTCTCATGCACTAACATGCACACTCTCATGCACTAACATGCACACTCTCATGCACTAACATGCACACTCTCATGCACTAACGTGCACTATTGATTGAATATCTCATGGAGCTCCTTTAACGTCTTTCATCACGTTTGATCTCTGATCCGTGATTTTAGTTCAAGATTCAAATCCTTCATTGAACTTTATTGATAACGTTGTTCTGAAGACAAACCTTTGTTGTTTAATGATGATGAGTCTGTAGTGTAGGAACAGTGTTCCTACAAATATTCATCCATTATGACGCCTCCTCCTACTCCTGACTCTCCTCCTCCTCCTGACTGTTCTCCTCCTCCTCCCGACTGTTCTCCTCCTCCTCCTGACTCTCCTCCTCCTCCCGACTGTTCTCCTCCTCCTCCTGACTCTCCTCCTCCTCCCTGACTGTTCTCCTCCTCCTCCTGACTGTTCTCCTCTCCTCCTCCTCCGACTGTTCTCCTCCTCCTCCCGACTCTCCTCCTCCTCCTCCCGACTGTTCTCCTCCTCCTCCTGACTCTCTCCTCCTCCTCCCGACTGTTCTCCTCCTCCTGACTGTCCTCCTCCTCCTCCCGACTGTTCTCCTCCTCCTCCTGACTCTCCTCCTCCTCCCGACTGTTCTCCTCCTCCTCCTGACTCCTCCTCCTCCTCGACTCCTGACTCTCCTCCTCCTCCTCCTGACTGTTCTCCTCCTCCTCCTGACTCTCCTCCTCCTCCTCCTGACTGTTCTCCTCCTCCTCCTGACTCTCCTCCTCCTCCTCCCTGTTCTGCTTCCTCCTCCTCCTCCTGACTCTCCTCCTCCTCCTCCTGACTGTTCTCCTCCTCCTCCTGACTCTCCTCCTCCTCCTCCTGACTGTTCTGCTCCTCCTCCTGACTCTCCTCCTCCTCCTCCTGACTGTTCTGCTCCTCCTCCTGACTCTCCTCCTCCTCCTCCTGACTGTTCTGCTCCTCCTCCTGACTGTTCTGCTCCTCCTTGTGTGTCTCCAGGGAAGCGTCCTCACCAGTGTCAGATCTGTAAGAAGGCCTTCAAACACAAACACCACCTCATTGAACACTCGCGCCTCCACTCCGGAGAGAAACCCTACCAGTGCGACAAGTGCGGCAAACGCTTCTCCCACTCGGGTTCGTACTCGCAGCACATGAACCACCGCTACTCCTACTGCAAGAGGGAGGCGGAGGAGCGCGAGGCGGCCGAGAGGGAGGCCAGGGACAAGGGGGGAGGAGGAGGAGCAGGAGGAGGAGCAGGAGGCCTGGAGCCCACCGAGCTGCTCATGAGGAGGGCCTACCTCCAGGGGCTCGGCCCGCTAGGATACTCGGACCCCGAGGACCAGCAGGAGGACGGTACCATCCTGAGGGACGGCAGCGAGGGAGGAGGACGGGAGGAGAGGGAGGAGGACAAGACGTACGAGGAGGTGGCAGACAGACGGGAGGCAAGTTTCAGGGAAGGAGAGGAGGTAGAGGAGGGGGAGGAGGAAGGAGACATGAGGAGCCAGACGGACACGACGCAGCTGATGGACGAGAGCTCAGGAGACGGGAAGAGGGACGGGAAGTCAGACCAGGAGGACTGATGGAGAGACAAAGAACGCTTTTATTTTGAAGGGCTGAACACAAATGATTGGAGCCAGACATCGTTTATCTCACTGTGATCTAGAACTACAGGCCCATCAGGTTAAGGTTCTTTGAATCTAACTTGGTTCTATCATCTCTGTGAAGTCCTGAAATATTACATTAACAATAAATAACCCTAAAACATAATGAAAGACACTTTACAAACGCAAACTTAGCTGAAAGTCCTTTTCTTTTGTTTTTACCGTTAGCTACCATGTTAGCTGGCTAATTTTAACTACGCAGCTAATGCTAACGTTTATTAGCAGTGTAACTCAACTTAGTAACGACTAAAGATGTAAAATCATGTAAACTACACTCAGGTTTCTAGCTGCTAGTTGATGAACAGATGCTAACCGCTCTGCTAACTCTGCTAGCATGTTCCTGGCTAAAAAGGTAGCGGTTAGCTCTCCAGCTACAGTGGTTCATGAACTAGCCCGGCACTACGTCAAATATTTAGCAAAAGAGATTCATCAGGCTGCTGCACCTTTAAAGGGTTTAATCAGAAAAACATCTGATCACCAAAACAACAATGTGATATGATTTCATTCTGATTAATCTCTACATTCAGGTTGTTTGTTAAATTACAGGGAACTTTAAAGTTCTGCAGGTAAATAAATCAAACGTCCCAGATGTTTGGCACACAGTTCAGATATCAGTTCTAAATGAAACCCAAGGCGGCTCTGTCATCAAAAATATGATCATCTGTGCTTTTCCTTCAGTCTAATTAATAAAATATTAATGTTATATATTATGAAATATATAAATATTATGATGCTGCTCAAATCATTTCTGTTCAGTCTTCAACCGAAGACACGACGACGTCATGAAGCCGGTGGGATTGTTTAAAGATCCACTTTATGCAAAAAAGAGAAATAAAAGAAGTAGTAATGATTATCATTATGAGAAGTGAAGCTGTTTTTAATGTACAGTATTATAAAGGCCTAAAAGCTGTGTGGTGCTATAATGTTCTTAACTTCCTGTGTCTCGTCGTGTTCCAAACCCCGCATCAGGAAATTGCACTTCTCGACTCCTCGAATCACTACAAAATAAAACAAAAATAATTAACAAAAGAAGAGGGAAAAAAGCCTGGAACACGCGGTCACTTCCTGTCGGTGTTGTTGTTTGTGTTGTGTCTCCTTTCACTGTGACCTTTTTTATTTGGATCCTGTTTGATTATTTTGCAAACTAACCACACGACTTTGGGCCTCCGGATTTCTGTTCTGTATGTGAAGGAACATTTAAACCTGTGTGATTTTCAAAATAAAATGTTGATGTAAGTCTTAAAAAGGAGAGGAAAGATAAAAATAAAAAGGACGGAGCTTTTGTTTGTGTGTTGAATTGTTTCTCCAGAGAAAGCCTTATATGCAAACCTGTTCACCTGTTTGTTCTGCAAAGTGCCATCCCTGTACAGTGCATCACCTGTTTCCTCTGCACCTCCTTTCATTCGTCAGTGTTACATAGATAGACGGCAGTTTGGTAGTTTACAAATGTTTGTGCAATTTTATCTTCTTTTTTGTTCCATGACAGTATTTCTTTTCTCAGTATTTTTTGTTTTTGTTGACTTTTCCAACACAAATTCAATTTTGTTTTTATTTGAGAATTTACCATTTTATTTATGTGAGTCATTTTATATTTCCTAATTTTATTTATTTCATACTGTAGTGTACAGTATTCGAGTTCCTCACAAATAGATATATTTTAGTAAAAATGTTTCTGTCATTGACTATTGGAGGAAAATATGAATAGAGCGTTCATGCTATTTGGAAAATGTCAAATGTTTTGCCTTTTGTTTTGTTTTTTTCCTTTGAAACTACTGGAAATTCTAAATTTGGGGAACTTTTGATACGATGATTATTGTGAAAACACTGTATTTTTGAGTTACATCCACTTTATTCATCCCACTGAGGAGACGAAGGACTGAAGATGATGAGGATGATGATGAAGGAATTCCTGAAATGTATGAAGTATTATTATTGAATTTTTAATTTCTCTTGGAAATGACCATGCTCGAATAAATGTAGCCAAATTAAATTTTAATAAAACTGTGTTATTCTTCTTGCACTTCTATTTGATTAATTAACACACACACATACACACATACACACACACACACACAGTGATGATGATGATGATGATGACGAAGATGATGGCGTCTGCTTTCACATCATCACATCAGGATGAACTCTGACAGGTTGGAGCCCGGCTGCAGTAAAATGAGAGGTTTTCTAAAGGGAGTCTGGTGGAACATCAAACATGAACATGAAAGAACCTGGAGGTGGAACTACTGACCTATTTTATATCGTAGAACAAATGTTTTCATCCTGTGTAAACCAAAGGCCTAACGTCAGACATTCAACCAAAGAAACATCAAAAAACACATTGACTTGGAGACGAAGAAACATGCTGACTCATGTCCGGGTCTAGGACTCACTCCTGAAGCAGAGTCAGCATCCTGTTTCTGTGTCACATGGGTTTCTGGTTTATCAGACCGATCTCAGTTTGTATATGTAAACAATGAAAGCTCGATGAAAACCAGGGTCAGTCACGGAGTTCCACAAGGGTCTGTTCTTGGACCAATTTTATTTACCTTATATATGCTTCCTTTAGGGAATATTATCAGAAAACACTCAATAAACTTTCATTGTTATGCAGATGATACCCAGTTATATCTATCAATTAAGCCAGACGAAACTAACCAGTTCTCTAAACTTCAACAGTCTTACGGACATAAAAACCTGGATGACCTGTAACTTCTTGATGTTAAACTCCGACAAAACTGAAGTTATCCTACTAGGCCCAGATCACCTACGAAATCAATTATCTAAGAATATAGTTTCTCTAGATGGCATTGCTCTGGCATCCAGCACTACCGTTAAGAACCTCGGAGTTATCTTCGATCAGGATCTGTCTTTTAACTCTTATATAAAACAAATTTCAAGGATTTCTAAAATCAGTCACTTCCTGTCCCAAAGCAGAAAAACTAGTTCATGCATTTGTTACCTCTAGACTAGATTACTGTAACTCCTTATTATCAGGCTGCTCTAATAAGTCTCTTAAATCTTTACAGTTGATCCAGAATGCTGCAGCACGTGTTCTAACAGAAACTAAGTAAAGAGATCATATTACTCCAGTATTAGCTTCTCTGCACTGGCTCCCTGTTAAATCAAGAATAGAATTTAAAATCCTTCTCCTCACCTACAAAGCTCTAACTGTTAGGACTGGTTCAGGTTCAGGTCTATAGTTAGGACTGGTTCAGGTTCAGGTCTATAGTTAGGACTGGTTCAGGTCTATAGTCAGGACTGGTTCAGGTTTATAGTTAGGACTGGTTCAGGTCTATAGTTAGGACTGGTTCAGGTCTATAGTTAGGACTGGTTCAGGTTCAGGTCTATAGTTAGGACTGGTTCAGGTTCAGGTCTATAGTTAGGACTGGTTCAGGTCTATAGTTAGGACTGGTTCAGGTCTATAGTTAGGACTGGTTCAGGTCTATAGTTAGGACTGGTTCAGGTTTATAGTTAGGACTGGTTCAGGTCTATAGTTAGGACTGGTTCAGGTTTATATTTAGGACTGGTTCAGGTTTATAGTCAGGACTGGTTCAGGTTTATAGTTAGGACTGGTTCAGGTTTATAGTTAGGACTGGTTCAGGTTTATAGTTAGGACTGGTTCAGGTTCAGGTCTATAGTTAGGACTGGTTCAGGTTTATAGTCAGGACTGGTTCAGGTCTATAGTCCTCTGAGTAGTTGTCTTCTCTCAGGTTCCCAAGGATGGTGGTTTTACCTGACACCCACTGCTACTATACATATTATTATTAGTCACATTTATATTATTATTACTGATTTTACTATCAATACTACAATGCCTATATAAAGTATTCACCCTCTTGGATGTGTTTCCCTTTTGTTACTTTTATACATGAAATCATGGTCAATATAATTTGGCTTTTTTGACAAGAATTTGCAAAAAAAAAGTTTCTTTCATGACAAAGTGAAAACAGATTTTTTTACAAACTAATGTCAATTAATAAAAAATATATAGTGTAAAATAAGTGTTTGCATAAATATTCACCCCCTTT
>NC_072464.1:26146030-26158530 GCF_027596085.1 Anoplopoma fimbria | reverse complement strand
GGTGTTAACAACAGATTTCATTATTAACAATGAAGCCATATATATGACTAATAACTATACAAATAACTCCATCCATCCATTTTCCGTAACCTGCTTATCCAGTTAAGGGTTGCAGGGGTGCTGGAGCCTATCTCAGCTGTCAATGGGTGAAGGCAGGGTTCACCTGGACAGGTCACCAGTCTGCCGCAGGGCTGTACAAATAACTCATTAATATTATTAGAATTTCATAATAAACAAGTTGTGAAGCTGATTTAGAACTAGCCTGATAATTCATTGTAAGTCAATATGGGAATATTTATTATACGTTTATTATTATTATTATTATTATTATTATTCATAATATGATTATTATTATTATTAATACCATTATTAATACCATTATTAATACCACTAATATTATTAATATTAATAATATTATTACTAATATTAATATTGTTGTTAATTATTATTACTAATATTATTAATATTAATAATATTAATATTATTAATTTACAATACAACATTCTGTACTTTCTCCATTAGAACAACATCCCTAAATTATGTTTTCTCTTTCTTTTTCACCATCCATTCACTCCGTTTCCTTGGTAACGCTGAGGGTTTGCTTAGACCTGGAACAATCACCACCATCCCATAATGTTGTGATATCTGTTAGAAGCTGTTTAGTTGAGTAGATATTTAACTAAACGCTGATAGATCCTCTGAGCTACAGCTGAACATGAAACAGGAACAGCTTCCTGTTTTCAATGTCAAGAGTTTCACAATAAGCAGTCGAGAAGAAGCTGGAGTTAAGGTCATCAAAGCTCTTCTCCAGACTTCAGAGAACCAGAAGGTTAGTCTGGAGTTCGAACGGATCAATAATCAAATGTATTCTACATCTACAGTGGGGCAAAAAAGTATTTAGTCAGCCACCAATTGTGCAAGTTCTCCCACTTAAAAAGATGAGAGAGGCCATAGGTCATCATAGGTATACCTAAACTATGAGACAGAATGAGAAAAAAAATTCCTGAAAATCACATTGTCTGATTTTTAAAGAATATATTTGCAAATTATGGTGGAAAATAAGTATTTGGTCAATAACAAAAGTTCATCTCAATACTTTGTATACCCTTTGTTGGCAATGACAGAGGTCAAATGTTTTCTGTAAGTCTTCACAAGCTTTTCACGCACTGTTGCTGGTGTTTTGGCCCATTCCTCCATGCAGACCTCCTCTAGAGCAGTGATGTTTTGGGGCTGTCGCTGGGCAACACGGACTTCCAACTCCCTCCACAGGTTTTCTATGGGGTTGAGATCTGGAGACTGGCTAGGCCACTCCAGGACCTTGAGATGCTTCTTACGAAGCCACTCCTTCGTTGCCCGGGCGGTGTGTTTGGGATCATTGTCATGCTGAAAGACCCAGCCACGTTGCATCTTCAATGCCCTTGCTGATGGAAGGAGGTTTTCACTCAAAATCTCACGATACATGGCCCCATTCATTCTTTCCTTTACACGGATCAGTCGTCCTGGTCCCCTTGCAGAAGAACAGCCCCAAAGCATGATGTTTCCACCCCCATGCTTCACAGCAGGTATGGTGTTCTTTGGATGCAACTCGGCATTCTTTCTCCTCCAAACACGACGAGTTGAGTTTTTAACCAAAAAGTTCTATTTTGGTTTCATCTGACCATATGACATTCTCCCAATCCTCTTCTGGATCATCCAAATGCTCTCTAGCAACCTTCAGACGGGCCTGGACATGTACTGGCTTAAGCAGGGGGACACGTCTGGCACTGCAGGGTTTGAGTCCCTGGCGGCGTAGTGTGTTACTGATGGTAGCCTTTGTTACTTTGGTCCCAGCTCTCTGCAGCTCATTCACTAGGCCCCCCGTGTGCTTCTGGGAGTTTTGTTCACCGTTCTTGTGATCATTTTGGCCCCACGGGGTGAGATCTTGCGTGGAGCCCCAGATCGAGGGAGATTATCAGTGGTCTTGTATGTCTTCCAGTTTCTAATAATTGCTCCCACAGTTGATTTCTTCACACCAAGCTGCTTACCTATTGCAGATTCAGTCTTCCCAGCCTGGTGCAGGTCTACAGTTTTGTTTCTGGTGTCCTTTGACAGCTCTTTGGTCTTGGCCATAGTGGAGTTTGGAGTGTGACTGTTTGAGGTTGTGGACAGGTGTCTTTTATACTGATAACAAGTTCAAACAGGTGCCATTAATAGAGGTAACGAGTGGAGGACAGAGGAGCCTCTTAAAGAAGAAGTTACAGGTCTGTGAGAGCCAGAAATCTTGCTTGTTTGTAGGTGACCAAATACTTATTTTACAGAGGAATTTACCAATTAATTCATTAAAAATCCTACAATGTGATTTCCTGGATTCTTTCCCCCCATTCTGTCTCTCATAGTTGAAGTGTACCTATGATGAAAATGACAGGCATCTCTCATCTTTTTAAGTGGGAGAACTTGCACAATTGGTGGCTGACTAAATACTTTTTTGCCCCACTGTATGTTTACTGATCAATAATCAAACTCATAGAATTTATCAATCAATATTAATAGATCTCCAATATGTAGTGATTATTGATTATTGATGGACAGATGGTCTCTGATAGAGCAGTGATTATTGATTATTGATGGACAGATGGTCTCTGATAGAGCAGTGATTATTGATTATTGATGGACAGATGGTCTCTGATAGAGCAGTGATTATTGATGGACAGATGGTCTCTGATAGAGCAGTGATCATTGATTATTGATGGACAGATGGTCTCTGATAGAGCAGTGATTATTGATCATTGATGGACAGAAGGTCTCTGATTGATTATTGATGGACAGATGGTCTCTGATAGAGCAGTGATTATTGATGGACAGATGGTCTCTGATAGAGCAGTGATTATTGATTATTGATGGACAGATGGTGATAGAGCAGTGATTATTGATATTGATGGACAGATGGTCTCTGATAGAGCAGTGATTATTGATTATTGATGGACAGATGGTCTCTGATAGAGCAGTGATTATTGATTATTGATGGACAGATGGTCTCTGATAGAGCAGTGATTATTGATTATTGATGGACAGATGGTCTCTGATAGAGCAGTGATTATTGATCATTGATGGACAGAAGGTCTCTGATAGAGCAGTGATTATTGATTATTGATGAAGGTCTCTGAGTAGAGCATTGATGATTGATTGATTATTGATGGACAGATGGTCTCTGATAGAGCAGTGATCATTGATGGACAGATGGTCTCTGATAGAGCAGTGATTATTGATCATTGATAGAGCAGTGATTGATTGATCATTGATGGACAGATGGTCTCTGATAGAGCAGTGATTATTGATTATTGATGGACAGATGGTCTCTGATAGAGCAGTGATCATTGATGGACAGATGGTCTCTGATAGAGCAGTGATTATTGATTATTGATGGACAGATGGTCTCTGATAGAGCAGTGATTATTGATCATTGATGGACAGAAGGTCTCTGATAGAGCAGTGATTATTGATCATTGAGTCATGGTCTTTCAGTCAGATGACATCATGAAGGATGGAGCAGTGATTTCCTGCTCCGCCCACAGCTTTATCATCACCATCACCAGCATGAAGCAGCAGAAACATTTCCAGAGTTGAGTTTCCAGTTGACTCAGCGACCTGACTGGTATTAACCCTTCGCCGGCTGCAGAGGGGGATTCCCTGTCGGGGGGGAGTGGGCGACATTAACCCTCGGTGTTCCATGTTTACAGCAGTGGGCGAGGGAAGGTGCCTCGGTGAGATGAGTAGCTGGAATCCCCCGCCGTGGTTTTAAGGTGGAATGATGGATTTCACATTTACTAGTGAGCTTCCTGTCTGCGAGGAGGGTCAGACTGAACGTAGGCCGCCTCATTCCTCTAACCTTCATCCTTCTGTCTTCGTCTTCCTCTCGTCACATTCTTCTCTCTTTGATTCGTCTGACTCATGCCCCACTTCTTTTGTTTATCATTCATCCACTTTATGGTTTTATTGTTTCATTTCATCATCATTTGGACTTCTACGTCTTCATGTTTTTAGATGCTAAATGACATAATCATACGTTTGATTTATTCAGTCTTTCATAATGTTTCATCCCTGACTCTCTAATATTAACTGTAAACTGATGAACCTGATGTGATGAAACCTGAGATCAGGAGTGAGTCTTTTACTCCATCCAGTGGTTCCCAACCTCTGGATCAGGACCTGCTAGAGGGTCCCTGGATCCCCCTGAGGGGTCACATGCTGATCAGAGAATGAAATGTAGAAACATGCTGAGGCCACGTTTCCTCATGTTAAAGGTCACAACCCCCTTTATGCTGCAGCATTCAGGAAATAGATTGGTCCGTGTGAGCACAATGGGAGACGCTCTGCTTCTACTTCCAATCACATTTTGTGTTTCTGACACATCTGCACATGTAACCTGTGCAGAGCGGCGGCTCTATGGGTCCCGGCAGCTCATTTCCTCAGGCTGATCGGAGCAGCAGATATCGACTGATGGGGCGTCTGTGGGCCGGTCTAAGTGCTGCAGCCGCATTAGCTCCCATTGTGGCCGGCTAAATGGACGGACTGGAAATCACTGGGAGGACAGAGAGACGTCCACTTCCTCCTGCCGGCATAATGGACTCTGGTCCATCACGTCTCCTTCACTGTGGTCTGTTGCTGCAGAGTTAACTTTGTGCAACAATAGCTTTCCATTTAGGGAAACCTTTCCAGGGATCAGCTCGTCTTCCTCCATCTGCACATTAGAATAAACATTTCTATTCAAACATTTCTATTAGAGCAACGAGCTGCACGTTATCTTTGGACCCCCGAGGGGTCTAGGCCCTCAGGTTGAGAACCACTGGTTCACTGTCTGGATAGAGAAACATGTTCAGACACATTCTGTTCTGTCAGCAGTTTAAAGCATCACATCCAGTTCTCTATAGACGGGAACCATTCCCCGATAAACTTTATTATTGGACTATGAAATAGTTGCAGATTGATTTTCTGTTGTCTGATTAATCCAAACATGAACCAAAATAAAACCCATGAGCAGCTCAGTATTTGTGCTGAAGAATCATATTAAAGGGATCATTCAGACAAAATCATTCTTCATACTGTTGATTATTAATATTTTATATTCTGACCAACATTCATTCTCTTGTTGTTTAATAGAAAATGTGGATCTGTTTCAAATGTTTCCTGTCACATGGTGTGTGTTTGTGTAAAAACATTAAAACAAACAGGATCAATATGATTATTAATAATTCTGACGGTTTGACTTCGGTCTCTGGTGTTTTCAGAGAAACAACAGAAGTTGAACCTGGTTTCTTTGAGGATGTATTTAAACATTTCAAGGTTTAACATGCTCACTTTATTCTACTAATTATTCAGATAAATGAAATGTAGATTATGTGTCAGAGGCTCTTATTATTTCACTAAATGTTAAACTCAACATGTTCTGAGGATTAATAACGTTCAGTTATCTTAACTCATTAATATAATCTGTTCTTTAAATCCACGTTCAGATGTTTAAATAATCGAGTTTTTCATGTTGAGTCATCCTTTGTTTCTGTGACACAGCAGGATGTGAACAGACTCGTTATTGATCAGTTAGATACTGTTTTCCTGCTGCAGCTACAGAGTAATGTTTTTGATACTAGGACATTAAAAAAAAAAGGTTTCGTAATCGTCCTGTTTTCAACCTCATCACAATAAAGTGTGATTTAATATCAATCCTTTAACCCTAGAACACTAACTCTAAGGTTAGTAACACCGTCACTAACGTCGGCTATAGTGATGGTGAAATGCTTCTCATCAAAATATATTAAAGTACAACAATACATGGCAAATTGAAGTAGTCTTCTTTTATTTTCCCCTATACAACGTCTCATAAAACCAAAAAATGGTATCATGGGGGAACCCTATAAAAAGGCTCTAAAATTAGTGAAAAATTAGGGAATGGTTAACGAAAAATTCCTAAAAAAAGAAACAATGGAGCTGGGAACTTGTTCTTTGCCCCCCCGTTCCTGAGACATGTGAGGCACAGCCTCCCTGCATCACTGACTACTGTTACAAATATTTTACTCTCAATCACGAACGTTGGGTGATTTTCACCCAACGTTCGTGATTGAGAGTAAAATATTTGAACGATCGTATTATAAGACAAAAATATACAATCTTATTCATCAGAATCCACGCACTGATCAATAACTGTCTCCTCTCTGTCAGAGCTTACCGGGTCCCAGTGTTCTGCTGGTGGAACCGTTCTACGGCGGTTCTCACAAACAGCTGATCGACCTGCTGCAGCAAAACATCACCAGCTGCTCCGTCTTCACGCTGCCCGCCAAGAAATGGCACTGGAGGGCGAGAACGGCGGCGCTGCACTTCAGCCAGGCCATCCCCACCTGTCCCTCATACAGGTGAGACTCACACAGGCTAGCTGACGGGCTAACCGTGCTTCTTAAAGACTGAGGTGTTTCTGAAATGGTCGATAAAGCTGGAAACACCTATGAACTGTGAGTCCACATGAATTTTCTACCACACGCCTGAAAGAAGACTAGAGCAGGTGCAGGAAATGAGTCTAATCCAGGTCTGATCAGTGATCAGCCACGGCAGAGAGTTCAGATAATGCGGTTAATGGTACATCATCATCAGGGGTCGGGACTACAGGACCACCACAGGAGGAGACCTGGTCCTGGTGGTCCACATCATCATCTGAGGAAGACCTGTTTCTCAAAGCTTGTGTCTTTTCTTTGTGAGTTCAGTCAGTGATGACTTCAGAGTCACCATCCATTACATTACATTACAT
Organism: Anoplopoma fimbria; assembly: GCF_027596085.1. Taxonomy (NCBI): domain Eukaryota; kingdom Metazoa; phylum Chordata; class Actinopteri; order Perciformes; family Anoplopomatidae; genus Anoplopoma; species Anoplopoma fimbria. Next base: position 26,151,758 of record NC_072464.1, on the reverse strand, counting down.
TAGAGTCATGTAGCAGACGCTTTTCTCCAAAGCAACTTACAGTCAGTAGAATATTACATATCATTCACCCATTCACACACTGATGACAGGCTACCATCAAGGTGCCACCATCAGACTCTAACTAACATTCATCATCCAGTCCACACCGATGGCCTTCAGGAGCAACTTGGGGTTAAGTGTCTTGCCCAAGGACACATCGACTGCCGAAGCCGGGTATCGAACCACCGACCCTCTGATTGGAGAACTACCTTGCTCTCCACTACGCCACAGCCGCCGCCGGTTAGTCCAGTTAGTCTGTCTTCTCCTGTTTGGGTGGGTGTAGTAAGCCGGACCAGCAAGTCCCAAGTAAGCCAGACCAGCAAGTCCCAAGTAAGCCAGACCAACAAGTCCCAAGTAAGCCAGACCAGACCAACAAGTCCCAAGTAAGCCAGACCAGACCAACAAGTCCCAAGTAAGCCAGACCAGACCAACAAGTCCCAAGTAAGCCAGACCAGACCAACAAGTCCCAAGTGAGCCAGACCAACAAGTCCCAAGTAAGCCGGACCAGCAAGTCCCAAGTATTTTGGACCGACTTTTCATACCAGCTGAAACAGGAGGATCTGGAAGTGTTTTTTCTACGATATGGAACATTCACAGAAGTTAAATGTCGGCACAGGGTTGAGGATCCTACTGGATCTAAACCAAGGGAAACCTGAAGCTGGTATGGAGAGAGGACGGTCATCATCATCATATGAGATGTTGCTGTTCAGCTCTTGTAAGTGACGGTTGCTTATTGTGGTATTTGTCGTGCTCTCCTCCACTGTGATTGGACTTGGAGAAATTTAAAAAAGTGACAGTGACGAGCCGGCGCTTTACCCAAAAGTAAACATTTTCAACTCTTGACGATCAGGGAAAACTGCAAAGCAGTGCCAAGAGGTGGAAAGGTATTTTTAGGGATGACTTGACCAGTTTAGCACGACGCCTGAGGAAGGCTGTTCCAGCTTCCACTGGTAGAAAAACAGAACGGCCGGTTAGTTATCGTAAGTTAGTGATAGTAAGAAGTTAGTGATAGTAAGAAGTTACTGATCTGGACAGCCACCAGTTTGCCTACCGGGAAAACAGATCTACGGAGGATGCTGTCTCAACAGCACCTCATACATCCTGTCCCATCTGGAGCATCCAAACACCTACACCAGGATTCTATTTGTGGATTTCAGCTCCGCTTTCAACACATCGTCCCCCAAAAACTGGTAACCAACCTCAATAACCTTGGATTACCCACAACACCCTGCTCATGGATTATGGACTTCCTCACAAACAGACCACAAACCGTCAGAATGGGCAACCGCACCTCCTCCACCCTCATCCTCCACCCTCATCCTCCACCCTCATCCTCCACCCTCATCCTCCTCCCTCATCCTCCACCCTCATCCTCCACCCTCATCCTGAACACAGGAGCAGGTCTGTGCTCAGGCCTCTTCACCCTTCACACCCATCCACTCCTCTGACACTATAGTGAAGTTCACTGATGACATCACTGTAGTAGGACTGATCAACGAGGAGGCGCTCTACAGAGAGGAGGTACAACACCTGGTGGAGTGGCGTACTGACAATAACCTGCTCCTTAACACTATAAAAACCAGAGAGATCATCGTGGACTTCAGGAGAACCAGGAAGACCACACCTCCCCCCCTCCACATAAACGGTGAGGAGGTGGAGGGTGTAAGTGAATCCACATCACAAAGGATCTGACATGGGCCCTTAGCACCTCCCACCTGGTGGAGAAAGCCCATCAGAGGCTCTTCTTCTTCAGGAAACTCAAAGAAGCCAAACTCCCCTCTCAGCTCCTGGTCAACTTCTACAGGAGCCCCACAGAGTCAATCCTCTGCCACTGCGCCACCCTGTGGTATACCAGCTGCACAGCAGAGAGCCGGAGAGACCCGGGTAGTTAGAACAGCTCAGAGGATCGGAGGAACCAAACTCTGACTCTGGACACGGTTTATGCTAGCCGTCTACACAAGAAGGCTAGCAACATCAGCAAGGACCCAGAACACCCAGGACCCAGTCTGTCTGTCCCCCCATCAGGAGGAGGTACAGAACCATAAAAACTGATTGCACACATTTTAAATGCTGTACATAGTAACGTTTTTTTATTCCTTTTGTATATTTTTATGTTGTACATTGTTGTTATTATTATTACTATTATACACTGCTGCTGGCTAGCTGAGAGCTGCCAAACGGAATTCCGTTGCTCACTACAATGACAATAAAAACCTTTATTAATAATTGCAAATAAAATAAACTTGCGTTTGATTGTGAGGGACATGTTAAACCCGACGGCAAACAGCATCAGTTACTATGGCGACCTACCCCGGTCAGACCTGAACCCAGAGTTAACCCTGAAGTAACCTCGCTAACCACCAGTCCTGCTTCCTGAAACAGGACTCTGGTCTTTGTCTGTAGTTCCCTCCATTAACGTCTTATTTCTCTTTGATTTCCTCCTCAGAGTCCTGTTCAGCAGCTCAGTCCTGAACCTGTGTGAGCTGGTGGCACTCAGACCAGATCTGGCTCCCCTGAAGAAGGTTCTGTACTTCCATGAGAACCAGCTGGTTTATCCGGTCCGCAAAGACCAGGAGAGAGACTTCCAGTACGGATACAACCAGGTCCTCTCGTGGTAAACATCCATACTAACCTTTGTTCTTACTGAAGGTGTCCTAATAATAGTATTTATATTCTCATTTAAATGTATTTCTTCTATTTGTCCGACTGTATTTAAACTCGACATAGACAATGAGATGTAACCATACTAACACTCTATAAAGACTATGAACCTGAGTTCTTCTCAGCTCTAACGGTTTGTCTTAATGAGCGTGTCAGGCTGCACATGATTGGTTAACGAGCTGCTCTGATGTGATTGGTTAACGAGCTGCTCTGACGTGATTGGTTAACGAGCTGCTCTGACGTGATTGGTTAACGAGCTGCTCTGACGTGATGCTGTGTGTAATTAAAGTGGGTCTGGTTCTCATTAGTCAGACGTCTAACGGTAAAGAGCAGAAGACTGATTGTTGTTGATCTGCAGGGCAGCATGTCAATAAGTCCCAGTCTCTAATGTCGTTACTGCAGCTTTAAATAACAGCTGATCATTAAGAGACTCTGATTGGATCGAAGCCACATTACTTCACTCATTCCAGTTATAACGAGACACTAATCAGCTTCAGTGTTTCATATCAAAACAGGAGGGTTCACTCCGTAGAGAGCAGATCTTCTTCAGGTGTGAAACAACTCACAAACAAGCAGTGATGTATTCAGACAATCGCCTGGAAGTCATGTCTAAGAAACATCAATAAATCTCTCCAAAAACTAAATGAAAGTCTCCAAGCTGTCTGACATGTAGCAGCAGTGAGCGTACTGGTAGTTCTGTTAGCGGTTAGCGGTTAGCTGTTAGTGGTTAGCCAAACACACATAAACTGTCGTTGTCCCACTTAGCTTCTCTGCACTGGCTGCCTATAAAATCAAGAATATAAATCAAAGTCCTTCTCCTCACCTACAAAGTACTTAATGATCGGACACCATCATACACATATATATGTTTTTATATATATATATATATATATAATAAAACCCACCAGGGTTCTCCGATCCCAGAACACAGAGTAACCTGTGGTTCATAGAGACTCCAAAGGTAGAAGAGAAGCCAGCGTTGGTTCAGGTTTATAGTTAATACTATTAGACTACTAAGTATTGATGCGTGATGGCATCTGAGAGCTCGTCACCTTTACAGCATTAAACTACTTATTAATGCCTTAAACAGACATTGAAAACCAGGTTTAAAGAATGTTGAAGTCCTATAGACTTTATAAAGACGGTTATGGATTTTGTGCAATAATGGGAATGTATACAGAGCTGATTCCTGTATATGGTAGATGTTTAACATTGTACTGAATGTTCTACCAGTAAAGACCAATGATAGCCATGTTTTGTTTTTTATTATTATTATATTTATTATTATTATTATTATTATGTTTATTATTATTATTATGTTCATTGTTATTATTATTATTATGTTTATTATTATTATTATTATGTTCATTATTATTATTATGTTCATTGTTGTTATTATTATCATTATCATTATTATTATTATTATTATGTTTATTATTATGTTTATTATTATAACAATTATCAATAGTCACATTTCTGTTACTATACTATACTAGAAGTCTTGTTCCTGTTCCTCAGCCTGGTGTCAGACGTGGTGGTGTTTAACTCCGTCTTCAACATGGACTCCTTCCTGTCCTCCATCTCCTCCTTCATGAAGAAGATCCCAGACCACCGACCCAGAGACCTGGACCTGCTGATCCGGCCCAAGTGTGTGGTCCTGTACTACCCAGTCCAGTTCCCTGATGTCAGCAGGTCAGTGAGATCACACACATCCTGTTAAAACCAGGATGGGAGAATTCATGTGTTCACGTGAGGAGTATTCATGTGTTCACGAGGAGTATTCATGTGTTCACACGAGGAGTATTCATGTGTTCACACGAGGAGTATTCACACATGTGAGGAGTATTCATGTGTTCACATGAGGAGTATTCATGTGTTCACACGAGGAGTATTCATGTGTTCACATGAGGAGTATTCATGTGTTCACATGAGGAGTATTCATGTGTTCACATGAGGAGGATTCATGTGTTCACACGAGGAGTATTCATGTGTTCACATGAGGAGTATTCATGTGTTCACACGAGGAGTATTCATGTGTTCACATGAGGAGTATTCATGTGTTCACACGAGGAGTATTCATGTGTTCATATGAGGAGTATTCATGTGTTCACATGAGGAGTATTCATGTGTTCACGTTGAATATTAGACAGACTCACAAGTCACAAAAGAACAACTGAGTTCCGTCAAAAGAGTGAAAACGTTTAATGTATAAAAGTCTTCTGATGTCTTCTTCATAACCAACAGTCCAAAACACAGACATTTAAATACATTTAAACATATTTAAATACATTTAAACATATTTAAATACATTTAAATAAACACATTTAAACACATTCAAACACATTTTAACACATTTTAACACATTTAAATACATTTAAACACATTTAAATATATTTAAACACATTTAAATATATTGAGACATAAAACATTAAATCTGAGCCTTCAGAGAAAACAAACCAAGGTTTCACTTTGAAAGATGTCAGAAACCGTAAATCAATTATCAGATTATCAGCAGAATAATCTCTACTGATAATTAAACACTTTAAACTGTCGTCGTCCTCTGAGTCTGAACCTTTAAATTCATTTACATTCATCTGCTGTCGTTCCTCACACTTTATATATATATTAGATATTATCATTTAAACCATAAACAAGACTTTCTATCTTAACTCTGTGATTCACACTTCACTTTTTTCTTCAGGGTTCTTGTAGAACAAAGAACCCTGAAGAAGAGAACCCAACAGAGCGTGCTTAGAGGACTCTCTTTGTGGTCTCTGTGCTGGTCCATCTATCAATCGGCTCTGAATGGACGACTTTTGTAATTTAATAGCGATTGACCCGAGCCGGCAGAAACCTGCGGCGGGACACAAAGACATCACATCCATCACCCCCGAGTAAGACCGGATCAATGTGGACCCACGTGACCAGCAGGTGTCTGATTCTTCTTCTGTGGTGGGCCGGTCTGTTGTCTTTGTGCAGCTGTCGGGTTCTGCTGGTTGTGAGGTGGATCTGATTAATCCTGATCAAG
>NC_072464.1:26131030-26138530 GCF_027596085.1 Anoplopoma fimbria | reverse complement strand
GCTCAGTTTGGCTGGACGGCCAGGTCTAGGAAGAGTTCTGGTCATCCCATACTTCTTCCATTTAAGGATTATGGAGGCCACTGTGCTCTTAGGAACCTTGAGTGCTGCAGAAATTCTTTTGTAACCTTGGCCAGATCTGTGCCTTGCCACAATTCTGTCTCTGAGCTCCTTGGGCAGTTCCTTCGACCTCATGATTCTCATTTGTTCTGACATGCACTGTGAGCTGTAAGGTCTTATATAGACAGGTGTGTGCCTTTCCTAATCAAGTCCAATCAGTTTAATTAAACACAGCTGGACTCCAATGAAGGAGTAGAACCATCTCAAGGAGGATCAGAAGAAATGGACAGCATGTGAGTTAAATATGAGTGTCACAGCAAAGGGTCTGAATACTTATGACCATGTGATATTTCAGTTTTTCTTTTTTAATAAATTTGCAAAAATTTCTACATTTCTGTTTTTTTCTGTCAAGATGGGTTGCTGAGTGTACATTAATGCGGAAATTTTTTTAGCAAATGGCTGCAATGAAACAAAGAGTGAAAAATTTAAAGGGGTCTGAATACTTTCCGTACCCACTGTATGTACATATGTATATGTATGTATATGTATATATGTGTGTATATGTGTATATATATATGTACATACATATACACACATATACATACTGTATATGTGTGTATATGTATGTATAAGGACAGTATCAGAGGAGGAGGAGGAGGTAACAGCAGGTTCTGGAGTCACAGAGTAATAAGGAGTCTGGAGGGAGAACCTGAGAACTGAAGGAGATAATGTTCTCAGTGATGCTCCTCCTCAGGGTCCATGAGGAGCAGTTTGACCTTCACACTGCTCCTCTGTGTGGGAACCGTAACCACGGCGACTGACATCACAAACTCCTTCACAATTAAAGCCTGACAATCACTGTGTGTGTGTGTGTGTGTGTGTGTGTGTGTGTGTGTGTGTGTGTGTGTGTGTGTGTGTGTGTGTGTGTGTGTGTGTGTGTGTGTGTGTGTGTGTGTGTGTGTGTGTGTGTGTGTGTGTGTGTGTGTGTTTTTCAGGGAACACGACAAGAACCCTGAACTGTTTTTCTCCACGTTGATCAAACTGAAAGAGAAACAAGTCGACTTTCTGCTGTCGGTGCTCGGAGAGACCTTCACTGATGTACCAGGTACACACACACACACACACACTCACACACACACACACACACACACACACACACAACACACACACACACACTAGGAGAGACCTTCACTGATGTACCAGGTACACACACACACACACACACTAGGAGAGACCTTCACTGATGTACCAGGTACACACACACAGAGTATTGATCATAACTAGAGTTTGTTCTTCACATTATTAGATGAAGTCTGACTTCAGTTTGACCTTTGACCTCTGTGTGTTTGTTATTAGACCATGTGAAGGTCGGAGGCTTTAATTCATAACACACACCGTGTATCATCAGCTGATGATGCTGTAATCACTGTGTGTGTGTGTGTGTGTGTGTGTGTGTGTTAACCTAATGAACACTCTGAGATATTGAGACGTAAAGTTTAACTGCAGCATAAACACGCTGACGGTAAATCCAGCTTCATGTTGTGTGATTATCTTATGAGAGCTGGGAGGCAATCACTGAATGGACTGTGATTATGTTAATAGGGTCACGTTATTGATTATGTTCATAGGGTCACGTTATTGATTATGTTACCCCTCACCTGCTTCATTTATCTCTGTACTCCTCAGACGGAACAAACTTTATGTTTCATTTATTAAAGCTTTTAGTTTATCACTCATTATCATCATTTACTTTTCTTTATGATTGTGTGTGTGTGTGTGTGTGTGTCTGTGTGTGTGTGTGTGTGTGTGTGTGTGTGTGTGTGTGTGTGTGTGTGTGTTATTTCTGATTAATTAAAGAAATGCACCTTAAAGGACGAACAGCGCCTCCTCACTCCCTGATAATAACCATATTAATGATAATGATAATAAAACGTTTTGTTACTGACGTTTAATGCTAAGCTAACAGACGTTTAATGCTAAGCTAACCGAAGTTATTGTTGGAGTCAAATATTTTTAGCTTCACATGAAGAAAGTTTGTTATTGAACAGAAACATGTTTCATAAACCAGCTGCTCTCTTCTTCTTCTGTGGTGTTCCTGCTCTCTTCTTCTTCTGTGGTGTTCCTGCTCTCTTCTTCTGTGGTGTTCCTGCTCTCTTCTTGTGTGGTGTTCCTGCTCTCTCTTCTTCTGTGGTGTTCCTGCTCTCTTCTTCTTCTGTGGTGTTCCTGCTCTCTTCTTCTTCTGTGGTGTTCCTGCTCTCTTCTTCTTCTGTGGTGTTCCTGCTCTCTTCTTCTTCTGTGGTGTTCCTGCTCTCTTCTCCTTCTGTGGTGTTGCTGCAGAGATCTTCTCGGAGGCCAGAGGTCAGCTGGAGGGTCACATCCTGAACTGGGGTTTCCTGTCCAGAGAGCGTTACCTTCAGGTGCTGCTGCAGGCCGACGTGGTCGTCTCCACCGCACGCCACGAGTTCTTCGGAGTCGCCATGTGAGTCTCATGTGTGAGGGACGCTGTCTCTTTAAGACCAGACAGATCAGATATTGATCCGTTATTGATCAGATATTGATCCGTTATTGATCAGATATTGATTGATCTTGAGTCAACACATTGACAACTCTTAGGTCTTTTAAGGTGGATTATTGTGTTCCAACCTAAAGCTGAATTTATTGATCTATTTTGACGGATCAAACCAACAAACGAGACGATTCTCAGTGAAACACTTTTGTTAATTTATTCTGTTTTAATAAAGTTTCTCAATATTTACATTAAACTTTTCAAACATTACTGAAGAAAAAAACCTAATATATTAACTCACACCTTAAAAATAAACTCATTTTAATTTAGAAGAAAAACATTTAATTGACTTTTGATTTTCATTTCAATATTTATCTGTTTTCCTCCACCTTTAATATAAAATATATTGATATAAGTTATATTAATATCAGTTATTTAACTGAGCTGTGTTCTCTTCTCACCTGAGAGTGAAGGGAAACTCAGCCACAGCTTGAATAAACTTTATTTATACCAGCGCTCTCTCAGATCAAGGTGTCCTCTAAAGAGACCTGGAGGATCCTGCAGGTGTGGACTCTGAGGACTAGCAGCCTGTGATCCAGACTTCAGTCACCTGAACTCTGAACTCTGCAGCCGCTGCAGGCCGAACGGCCAATCAGACGCTCCGCTCTCTGAAGCTCGGCCAATCAAACGGCCCTGTGAGCGTCGGCCTGCAGCACTGTGTCTGATCTGAAACCTGATTCATGTTTGGAGCTCCAAATTCATAATGTGTGAAGATTCACACCCATAAAATATACTGCAACAAATACTGTACAATATAAATGTAAATAATACTTCAACAACACACATACTGTACAATATAGGTACAAATAGTACTTCAACAACACACATACTGTACAATATAAAAAGTAAATAAATTTGAAATATAAAAGCAGCTCGGGTCAACAAAATAAAAGCACCATCTCGGGTCAATCCAATAAAAGCTTCAGCTTAACTAAATAAAAGCAGCAGCTTGGGCCACTCAAATATAAGCTTCAGCTCAACATAATATAAGCACCATCTCAGGTCAACAAAATAAAAGCACCATCTCAGGTCAACAAAATAAGAGCACCATCTCAGGTCTACAAAATAAAAGCTGTGAGATCAGAGTAGAAACAGGAGAACAGAGTTCCTCCTCATTATCTCTGACTCTAATCTGATTAACATCATCAGTGTTGGAGCCCTGCAGTGATGATTAATCATTCAGTCCACTGATGATTATATCTGAGATTAAAAACATTTACTCACATCAGAGAACTGGACTGACCTCAATAATCCAGAGCAGAGCGCTCCAGGAGCTGGACTTTCAGACCAGAATGGATCAGAGCTCTTTATGAATCACATTCTTTGTTTCTGATGAAACGTTTCTGATCTGCTGCTTTAAATATGAATGTTTCTATAACGAAGACTGAGACGTCCTCAATTATTGATCAACACCTACAACATATTTCATTATGGTCCGTCTGGTCCGCAGGGTTCTCTACGGTTCTGTTGTTCCCATTTAAAGAGTTTTAGTCACGTTAGCAGCAAATGTTCTAAAACACCCCGACTAAATGGACTGTACTTGTATAGCGCTTTTCTAGTCTTCCGACCACTCAAAGCGCTTTTACATTACGAATCAATCACCCATTCACACCCATTCATACACTGATGACAGGGGCTACCATGCAAGGTGCCACCTGCCTATCAGGATCTCTCTAATCATTCACACCCATTCATACACCGATGGCTAAGCCTTCGGGAGCAAATCAGGGTTAGGTGTCTTGCCCAAGGACACATCAACATGGACTGCCGGAGCCAGGGATCGAACCACCGGTCCTCTGATTGGAGGACAACCCTGCTCTCCACTGACCCACAGTCGCCCATCTGACTAGAACTAGTCCATGTTCTAACACCTCCTAACTAGAACTAGTCCATGTTCTAACTCCTCCTAACTAGAACTAGTCCGTGTTTTATTTTATCGTTGTGATGTTTTATTTTATCGTTGTGATGTTTTATTTTATCGTTGTGATGTTTTGTTTTATCGTTGTGATGTTTTATTTTATCGTTGTGAGGGTTTATTTTATCGTCGTGATGTTTTATTTATCATCGTGATGTTTTATTTATCATCGTGATGTTTTATTTATCATTGTGATGTTTTATTTATCATCGTGATGTTTTATTTATCATCGTGATGTTTTATTTATCATTGTGATGTTTTATTTTATCATTGTGATGTTTTATTTTATCATTGTGATGTTTTATTTCTCATCGTGATGTTTTATTTCTCATCGTGATGTTTTATTTTATCGTGATGTTTTATTTATCATCGTGATGTTTTATTTTATCGTGATGTTTTATTTATCATCGTGATGTTTTATTTATCATCGTGATGTTTTATTTTATTATCGTGATGTTTTATTTCTCATCTTGATGTTTTATTTTATTATCGTGATGTTTTATTTCTCATCGTGATGTTTTATTTATCATCGTGATGTTTTCTTTATCATCGTCATGTTTTATTTTATCATCGTCATGTTTTATTCATCATCGTGATGTTTTATTTTATTATCGTGATGTTTTATTTCTCATCTTGATGTTTTATTTAGCATCGTGATGTTTTATTTCTCATCGTGATGTTTTATTTATCATCGTGATGTTTTATTTATCATTGTCATGTTTTATTTTATCATCGTGATGTTTTATTTTATCGTCATGATGTTTTACAGGTTGGAGGCCGTTCACTGTGGCTGTTATCCTCTGTGTCCTAAGGCGTTGGTGTATCCTGAGATATTCCCAGGTAAACACATCATGTGATTTTAGAGTGAGCGTCTGTCCCAGCTCAGTGTGACGGTGGACTCTTCTTCTCTGCTCTCTATTGCAGCAGAGTACCTGTACTCCACACCTGAGCACTCTTCTTCTCTGCTCTCTATTGCAGCAGAGTACCTGTACTCCACACCTGAGCACTCTTCTTCTCTGCTCTCTATTGCAGCAGAGTACCTGTACTCCACACCTGAGCACTCTTCTTCTCACTCTATTGAGCAGCTGTGTAAACGTCTGCAGGGACTCTGCAGGAGGCCCGACATCACACGGAGACACGTCGTCAAGGTAACCGACCGACAGCCGGACTTTAAAACCAGAAGGGTCAAAGCTGACAAACACTGCAGACTACGTTTCCCATAATGCATTGGGAAATGCCTTTTTGACTATAGACTGTGAAACAGTTAGCTCAGAGTATTTAATGTTCCCCAACATGTTGAACTGTCCCTTTAAGCTTGTTATGAAACTTCAGTATATATCAGTGGAGTAATAAGTCTTCTCCTCCTCCTTCTTCTCCTCCTTCTCCTCCTCCTCCTTCTTCTCCTCCTTCTCCTCCTCCTCCTTCTTCTCCTCCTTCTCCTCCTTCTTCTCCTCCTCCTCCTTCTTCTCCTCTTTCTTCTTCTCCTCCTCCTCCTCCTCCTTCTTCTCCTCCTTCTCCTCCTCCTCCTTCTTCTCCTCCTTCTCCTCCTCCTCCTTCTTCTCCTCCTTCTCCTCCTCCTTCTCCTCCTCCTCCTTCTTCTCCTCCTTCTCCTCCTCCTCCTTCTTCTCCTCTTTCTTCTTCTCCTCCTCCTCCTCCTCCTCCTTCTCCTCTTTCTTCTTCTCCTCCTCCTCCTTCTCCTCCTTCTTCTTCTTCTTTTCTTCTCCTTCTTCTTCTCCTTCTCCTTCTTCTGTTCTGCAGGTCGACACCTCCTTGTTCTCCTGGACGACGCTGAAGGAGCGTTTTGAGACTCTGCTGGCAGCCGGGTGTCCCTGAACGCACCGCTGTGGCTTCATTAGCTGTGGATGGTTTGGCGGTCGTCGGCGCTGCCAGGAAGTCGTCATGCCTGAGTCCTCGCCACGTCCCTCCACCTCTGAGTCCTGGATCAAAGGCAGTCTGGAGGACTGGAGACGCAGAGTCTGGACCCGTAAACGTCCTCTAACGTCTTTAATGTGTGTGGTTTGGGGGGGGGGCTGTTGTGATGCTGTAGTCCACCACACAGACTGAGCGGCGGCCAGCCGGCGGTTTCTCTCTGTGACCCACCTGAGCTGCCAGGTCCAGGTCTACACTCAAACCAGACTGAAGTGGATCAGCAGACAGGAGCTCTTTACATTTCATCTGAATGTGTTTAATGATTAAAACCTGAAATCTGATCCACGACTTCAGTCTTTAATCCAGATTCATCTGGAAACCAGAAACACACCAAACACTAAAGAAGTTTAATAACAACAGTCAAAGACAGAAGAGAGAATGAAACCGTGAAACTGATCCTGGTTCAGTCTGAGAGTTTGAGGTTAAGATGTTTGAGCAGCTGGCCTCAGGTCAGTGATTCAGCTCCTTCAGCTCCACAGACACTAACCACTGTGTCAATAACTGACCTCAGGCCAGAGGATGAAACGCTGTAATCACTGACTGCAGCGTCAGACCGCTGATCCAGAGCGACAGCAGCACGCTACTGAGCACGCTCACAACTCCACCCAGAGACTCCTCCCACCGACCCTACTGAGCACGCTCTGTACACACCTCTGACCAATAGGTAGCAGCAGCATGCTTAGAGGTGATGCAGGTATCACATGTAAACACACTTTACATACATTACATTACATTACATTACAGTCATGTAGCAGACGCTTTTATCCAAAGCCACTTACAGTCAGTAGAATATTACATATCATACTTTAAACACACACACACACACACACACTCTTTTTAAACACACACACACACTCACTTTAAACACACACACACACACACACACACTTTTAAAAACACACACACACACTCACTTTAAACACACACACACACACACTCACTTTAAAACACACACACACACACACACACACTCTTTTAAAACACACACACACACACACTTTTTAAACACACACACACACACACTCACTTTAAA
>NC_072464.1:26103530-26126030 GCF_027596085.1 Anoplopoma fimbria | reverse complement strand
TGCTAGCTTAGCTTAGTGCTCTGGTACTTGATGCTAACATTACATAACCACATGTTATAGTAACCCCCCCACAGAGGGTGCTTTGTCACACCTGCCCCCATCCTTTGATTAATTACCCAGAATCCTCCCCTGGCTGAGCAAGCGTCTCCGTGTTTAACGTGTTCAGTAAACGTGTGTTTGATGTGTGAATGTGATTCTGTCGGTTTGTTCAGTGAGCAGCAGAATGAGAGGAAAACCTCCGTCAGCTTCAAACGACGTCTCTGGAGACGCTTCAAAACCACAACTACAAAGATCCTCTTTAAACGAAGGACGACGCTAACCAGACACTAACCAAACGCTAACCAGACACTAACCAAACGCTAACCAGACACTAACTAGACACTAACCAGACGCTAACCAAACGCTAACCAGACACTAACCAAACGCTAACCAGACACTAACTAGACACTAACCAGACGCTAACCAAACGCTAACCAGACACTAAGCAGACACTAACCAGACTCTAACCAGACACTAACCAAACGCTAACCAGACACTAACCAGACACTAACCAGACACTAACCAAACGCTAACCAGACGCTAACCAGACGCTAACCAAACGCTAACCAGACACTAAGCAGACACTAAGCAGACACTAACCAGACTCTAACCAGACACTAACCAAACGCTAACCAGACACTAAGCAGACACTAACCAGACTCAGACACTAACCAAACGCTAACCAAACGCTAACCAGACACTAACCAGACACTAACAAACGCTAACCAGACACTAACCAGACGCTAACAAACGCTAACCAGACACTAAGCAGACACTAACCAAACGCTAACCAAACGCTAACCAGACACTAACCAGACTCTAACCAGACACTAACCAAACGCTAACCAGACACTAAGCAGACACTAACCAGACTCTAACCAGACACTAACCAAACGCTAACCAAACGCTAACCAGACACTAACCAGACACTAACAAACGCTAACCAGACACTAACCAGACGCTAACAAACGCTAACCAGACACTAAGCAGACACTAACCAAACGCTAACCAAACGCTAACCAGACACTAACCAGACGCTAACCAGACGCTAACCAGACACTAACCAAACGCTAACCAAACGCTAACCAGACACTAACCAGACACTAACCAAACGCTAACCAGACACTAAGCAGACGCTAACCAGCTAACAGCTAACCAGACACTAACCAGACACTAACCAGACACTAACCAGACGCTAACCAGACGCTAACAAACGCTAACCAGACACTAACCAGACGCTAACCAGACACTAACCAGACACTAAGCAGACGCTAACCAGACACTAACCAGACGCTAACCAGACACTAACCAGACGCTAACCAGACGCTAACCAGACACTAAGCAGACGCTAACCAGACACTAAGCAGACACTAACCAGACGCTAACCAGACGCTAACCAGACACTAAGCAGACGCTAACCAGACACTAAGCAGACGCTAACCAGACACTAAGCAGACACTAACCAGACACTAAGCAGACGCTAACCAGACACTAAGCAGACGCTAACCAGACACTAAGCAGACGCTAACCAGACGCTAACCAGACGCTAACCAGACACTAACCAGACGCTAACCAGACGCTAACCAGACACTAACCAGACGCTAACACATTAAAGGTGCTGTGATTAGCTTCTCACCGCCGCCACATGTTAGCTCGTCTGTGTGGAGGGACAAGAGGGAGAGACGGCAGAGAGAAGAACCACATACTGAACTCTAGTATGTGTTCATGTGTTCATGAGTTCATGTGACATGAGTTCATGTGTTCATGAGTTCATGAGTTCATGTGACATGAGTTCATGAGTTCATGTGACATGAGTTCATGTGTTCATGAGTTCATGAGTTCATGTGACATGAGTTCATGTGTTCATGAGTTCATGAGTTCATGTGACATGAGTTCATGTGACATGTGTTCATGTGACATGAGTTCATGTGACATGTGTTCATGAGTTCATGTGACATGAGTTCATGAGTTCACGTGTTCATGAGTTCATGTGTTCATAATTCATGAGTTCATGTGACATGAGTTCATGTGTTCATGAGTTCATGTGTTCATAATTCATGAGTTCATGTGACATGAGTTCATGTGTTCATGAGTTCATGTGTTCATAATTCATGAGTTCATGTGACATGAGTTCATGTGTTCATGAGTTCATGTGACATGAGTTCATGTGTTCATGAGTTCATGTGTTCATAATTCATGAGTTCATGTGACATGAGTTCATGAGTTCATGTGTTCATGAATTCATGAGTTCATGTGACATGAGTTCATGTGTTCATGAGTTCATGTGTTCATAATTCATGAGTTCATGTGACATGAGTTCATGTGAGTTCATGTGTTCATAATTCATGAGTTCATGTGACATGAGTTCATGTGACATGAGTTCATGTGACATGTGTTCATGTGACATGAGTTCATGTGACATGAGTTCATGAGTTCATGAGTTCACGTGACATGAGTTCATGTGTTCATAATTCATGAGTTCATGAATACGTTCTTTTATCAGCTGTTTCTATAGAAACACAAACGAGAGTTCATTTCTCTGAGAGAAGGAGTAATCCCCCCCCTCTTCTTCTGTGGTGAGATTTAGTGAAACACTGGAACCACAAAAGCTCGTTTAAGTCGGTCACTTTCCCATCGTTCCCAGTCCCTCTGATTTGAGGACCAATCAGAGCAGAGAAAGGTTTCTATAATTACTGTCTGTTATCTCCACTCAGAAGAAAAGAGTTGAAACATGAAAGAGTTTCTGGATGATTTGATCCTGATGTCTGAGCCTGAACGCTGACGGAGCAGATCTCTGTACGCCTCAGTCTTCCTGTTCCTGATGACGACATGCTATAAATATACATGTTTATATGTGTGTGTGTGTGTGTGTGTGTGTGTGTGTGTATATACACACACACACACATATACACACACACACACACTAGCGTTCAGTGTTCTCTATAAATACTGAGGATGTGAGTTCTCTACGTTCCTCTGTGATGATGGGATGTCACTCGTTGGTTTGTGGACGTGTTGAGGCCTTGAGTTTGGTGTTGTGGCCGTCGCCATCTTGTTTTGTTGCAACCAGAGAACAGGAAGTGACCATATTAGGACTGATGAGTGACGTAGAGACGTATACGTCTCTGGTAGTTCTATCCTCACATGAATCTGAAACTGATCTCCTTCATGGTGGAAATAAAGAAATACTCCATATTTTAATTTGATTACTTTGAATAATAACTTGTTGAAATACTTCTCAGTGAACATGAAGTCTCCATGTGGTCAACGTGTCACTGACTCAGGTCAGTCTGAACGTTTTAAACTTCCTCTCTACAGAATCCGATCAGGTTTCTGAAGGTGGAACCCTGTATTTATCTCTGTTTAGAACAATGATGGTGAGATGCCTCTCTTCCTCAGGAGGGAGTGGCATGGAGAGCTGGGGGGGGATTCTGGTCCACTGAGGACCGGGTCCTGGATCAGGACTGAAGGACTGCGGAGCCGGGCGGCGCTCCGAGCTGTCAGCGCTCCTGACGGGCGTTCAGGGCCCTCTGCTCATTATGACCAAGAGGTTTCTGTCAGCTCTCCAGGCTGAACTCGTGTTTCCTCTCAAGACGTTTAGAGATTTACCTTCTATTAAATATGTTTTATTGTCCATCATCTGTGATTCATCATATATATATATAAATATATATATATCTACAGCGGGTAAAATAAGTATTGAACACGTCACCATTTCTCTCAGTAAATATATTTCTAAAGGTGCTATTGACATGAAATTTTCACCAGATGTCGGTAACAACCCAAGTAATCCATACATACAAAGAAAACCAAACAAATAAGTTCAGAAATGAAGTTATGTGGCCATTCTAGCAGCTTTATTTTCTTTCTCTGAAACCAGTGGAGAGTTTCCTTGGCTGTGTGTTTGGGGTCATTGTCTTGCTGAAATGTCCACCCTCGTTTCATCTTCATCATCCTGCTAGATGGCAGCAGATTTTTATCAAGAATGTCTCGGTACATTTTTCCATTCATCCTTCCTTCAATTATATTTGAAGTTTGCCAGTGCCGTATGCTGAAAAACAGCCCCACACCATGATGTTCCACCTCCAAACTTCACTGTTGGTCTGGTGATGATATATATATATGATATATATATTATATATATGAAAGATGATATATATATATATCATATATCATATATATATATATATATATATATATATATGATATATATATTATATATATGAAAGATGATATATATATATATCATATATCATATATATATATATATATATATATATATATATGATATATATATATGATATATATAAACATTTAATAAGAACAGAAACGATATGAAGACGATATACTTTAACATCATTATTTAAACAGAACAAACCATCAATCATCCTGCTGTATTAGAGTAAATACGATCAATATCATGATCTGTTTAATTTGATTGATCATTTAGTCCATCAGTTCATCCAATCAGTTACCCCCCCCAGTTTAAAATAAAATCCAACATTTAGAGACATTATTGTAGAATTACATGAATATTAATATTAAACATAAATCTAACAAAGGTCTGACTGAAGCTAAATGTGTGTTTTACTAAACGTCCCTGAACGTGTCTTCCTGCAGTAAACGATCCGTTTGGTGGGTTTGATGTGTCTCCTCCTGAACCGTAACAGCGACATCTTGGTCTGCCACATGTCATCATCACACCGCGCATATTCCTCCACCTCATTACAGAGCCTCCACCCTGACACCTTATTATGAATCATTATCATCTCTGAGCTCACCAGACACATTTCACTGGGAATGTTCAGGGAGGAAGGACTCTGAGAACAGGAAGTGTGTGAAGGGAAATATATATGAAAACAGGAAGTGTGTGAAGGGAAATATATATGAAAACAGGAAGTGTGTGAAGGGAAAGATATATGAAAACAGGAAGTGTGTGAAGGGAAATATATATGAAAACAGGAAGTGTGTGAAGGGAAAGATATATGAAAACAGGAAGTGTGTGAAGGGAAGTGTGTGAAGGAAAATATATGAAAACAGGAAGTGTGTGAAGGGAAAGATATATGAAAACAGGAAGTGTGTGAAGGGAAATATATATGAAAACAGGAAGTGTGTGAAGGGAAAGATATATGAAAACAGGAAGTGTGTGAAGGGAAAGATATATGAAAACAGGAAGTGTGTGAAGGGAAAGATATATGAAAACAGGAAGTGTGTGAAGGAAAAGATATATGAAAACAGGAAGTGTGAAAACAGGAAGTGTGTGGGAAATATATATGAAAACAGGAAGTGTGTGAAGGGAAAGATATATGAAAACAGGAAGTGTGTGAAAATATATGAAAACATATGAAAACAGGAAGTGTGTGAAGGGAAAGTGTGTGATATATGAAAACAGGAAGTGTGTGAATGAAAACAGGAAGTGTGTGAAGGAAAAGATATATGAAAACAGGAAGTGTGTGAAGGGAAATATATATGAAAACAGGAAGTGTGTGAAGGGTGATATATGAAAACAGGAAGTGTGTGAAGGAAAAGATATATGAAAACAGGAAGTGTGTGAAGAAAAGATATGAAAACAGGAAGTGTGTGGAAAACAGGAAGTGTCTGAACTGTGGCATGTCCTGGACCAGGATCAGGATCAGGACCAGGACTGTGCAGTGTCCTGGATCAGGACCAGGCAGCCTGCAGGGCTCCTGATGCGAGGCTGGCGTGAGCCGCTGAAGATGCCAATGATAATTAATTAGCATCTCATTTTCCAGAGCGGGGGGGAGCTGGACCATGATAGTGCCCCCTTCTCCTCCTCCTCCTCCTCCTCCTCCTCCTCCTCCTCCTCTCCTCGCCTGGAAGGCTCCCACTAATTGGGTCAGGATCATCGACTCATTCAGGATCGGGGGATAGATAATAGAGGAGAGGAGGAAGAGGAGGAGCGGAGGAGGAAGAGGTGTAGAAGAGGAGGAGGAGGAAGCTGTGATGAAGCCACAGCTGATCTCAGATCAGAGAAGTTTCTGTTTTTATTGTTCAATGAATTATGATTTAAAAGATATCGGACCAAAAATATTAATATAACTATTATAATTAATAATATAAATGTAAAATCAGCACTGTGATTTACTACGTTCTCCTGACACCTGAATGCATCATCGCATCATGAAGCTGCAGCTCAGTTTGTAGTTTAAAGTTAAATTTGAGGACAGTTCAGAGAGGACTCTCTGGTGAGGACAGTTCAGAGAGGACTCTCTGGTGAGGACTCTCTGGTGAGGACAGTTCAGAGAGGACTCTCTGGTGAGGACAGTTCAGAGAGGACTCTCTGGTGAGGACTCTCTGGTGAGGACTCTCTGGTGAGGACAGTTTAGTGAGGACAGTTTTAAGGTGTCCTCTTGTCTTCTTGTCTTCATCACCAGTCGGATTGTTTCTCAGCAGCAGATAATCTGAGACGAGGTTTTTCTCGACAGCAGCAGGATGTCTGTCCTCATCGCTTCGTGGTGAGACTCTCCAGTCTTACAGCTGCAGATTAAAAGTGAATTACAAAATAATCTTAAATAATCCAAAGAGTTATTCTGAGGTCGACACGCCGTCAATCCACCAGATTACTCTTCAAATTAGCACGAAAACGCTCCGGAGACGATTAAAGAACTGATTACACACATCACGCCTCAGTGTTTACACCAGATGATCAAAGGTCAGCTCTCTGACAGGAAGTCACTGTGAGACTACAAAATAAAGTTAATGTGAGACTACAAAATAAAGTTAATGCTGTACACCCGATGATCTGCTTCTTCTTCTTCTTCTTCTTCTTCTTCTTCTTCTTCTTCTTCTTCTTCTTCTTCTTCTTCTTCTTCTCCTTCTTCTTCTTCCCCTCCTCCTTCTTCTTCTTCTTCTTCTTCTTCTTCTTCTTCTCCTCCTCCTCCTCCTCCTTCTTCTTCTTCTTCTTCTTCTGCTATTTTTTAAACAGACCTCAGATCAGTGGTTCGTCTTTGTGTGAGAACATGATGCTGACAGTCAAACAATAGAAATCTGATCTGAGCAGCTGCAGAGGTGGCTGATGGGAAACGGAGGAGATGACGGTATTTACTCAGCTGCTGTGCTTCGTCCTGTCTCCTCCTCATCCTCCCTGTTTAAGGCGATGTGTTCATCAGGTCTCAGTAAACCTGGTTCAGCCTCTGAGAGTCCTGAACCGCCAACACAAACAGAACCGGAGCTGCTTGAGGTCAGGTTGAGCCGCCTGCAGACCTGAGGTCAGGGCGCCGCTTCCCCCAGCTCCTCTCAGGTTCAGTCGAGCTGATGGAAACACGTTTCCGTGGAAACGCAGAGGACACCTTATATCTGTGTTTTTATCAACAACATGGACGAGTTCAACAAAACGTCAGGATTCATGTTCAGAAACAAGAACACAAAAAGATTCCTCAGAACTTGTTGTCCAACCCAAAGAAACGGAACAAATAGACTAATATTTATGATGAAACAAACAGGATTCATATTTATGATATATTTATTATGAATATATCATTATAATATAATTATTATATTTATTATATTTATTCTCAAGGATCCAATCTTTAATTCAGCAGATTATAAAACGTCTTCATAAACTTTCTGTGACTTTATATGAAATGTTCATGTTGATCGTAAAGATCCAGAGCTGAAGGAGAAATTTTTCATAAATGATTTCTAAGATTCTACTTCTTCATCCTGTCATCTCAATAAAACAATAAAATAAAGTTTAATCAGACTCAATAAAACAATAATGGACCCAAAGACCATTACGCCCTGTCCAACAGGGACCAGAGACCCGAGGAAAGTCCAAAGCGTTTGTTTGGGCTCCAGGGGTTCTGGAGGTTGTAGCTGGTTTTGGAGCTCCAGGGAGGTTGTAGCTGGTTTTGGAGCTCCAGGGGTTCTGGAGGTTGTAGCTGGTTTTGGGGCTCCAGGGGTTCTGGAGGTTGTAGCTGGTTTTGGAGCTCCAGGGGTTCTGGAGGTTGTAGCTGGTTTTGGAGCTCCAGGGGTTCTGGAGGTTGTAGCTGGTTTTGGGGCTCCAGGGGTTCTGGAGGTTGTAGCTGGTTTTGGAGCTCCAGGGGTTCTGGAGGTTGTAGCTGGTTTTGGAGCTCCAGGGGTTCTGGAGGTTGTAGCTGGTTTTGGAGCTCCAGGGGTTCTGGAGGTTGTAGCTGGTTTTGGAGCTCCAGGGGTTTTGGAGCTCCAGGGGTTCTGGTAGCTGGTTTTGGAGCTCCAGGGGTTCTGGAGGTTGTAGCTGGTTTTGGAGCTCCAGGGGTTCTGGAGGAGGTTGCTGGTTTTGGGGCTCCAGGGGTTCTGGAGGTTTTGGGGCTCCAGGGGTTCTGGAGGTTGTAGCTGGTTTTGGGGCTCCAGGGGTTCTGGAGGTTGTAGCTGGTTTTGGGCTCCAGGGGTTCTGGAGGTTGTAGCTGGTTTTGGAGCTCCAGGGGTTCTGGAGGTTGTAGCTGGTTTTGGAGCTCCAGGGGTTTAGCTGGTTTTGGGGCTCCAGGGGTTCTGGAGGTTGTAGCTGGTTTTGGAGCTCCAGGGGTTCTGGAGGTTGTAGCTGGTTTTGGGCTCCAGGGGTTCTGGGGCTGGTTTTGGGGCCAGGGGTTCTGGAGGGCCCTGGAGGTTGGAGCTGGTTCAGTCCCTGTTTCAGGGTTCACAGTGTCTCATGTGAACCGTCCTGATCCAGCAGGACTTAATCGTCCAAAGCCTCTGACCTGAGCACTCTAATGAAATCCGTCTTAGCGCCGGTGGCTGATTACTTCCTGGTGGTTCAGCGGTGAATCAGAGCTGCAGCCAGAACCAGGAGAGAGAAAAGTCTCTGATCACATTAATAATATTTATGGATCAATAACTTTCATCATCAACGTGTCTCACCGTCAGAACCTTTGTTCTTTTTCTGTTGATTCTCTTTAAACAATATAAAGTTAAATGTTATATTTTTTATTATTTTTTTATTATCATTCTTTAGAAAAGCTCAGTGTTCATGTCCAGTTTCATATTCACATCATATAAATATCATATAAATATCATATAAATGTCATGTAAATATCATATAAATATAATTTAAATATAATATAAATATATAAATATCATTTAAATATAATATGAATATAATATAAATATCATATAAATATATAAATATAATTTAAATATAATTTAAATATAATATAAATATAATTTAAATATCATATACATATAATATAAATATATAAATATCATATAAATATCATTTAAATATAATATAAATATAACATAAATATCATTTAAAGGCGTTTTAAGTGACAATAAATGTCGTTGTTTCAAAGCTTTACAGTCGACATCCAGTTTATTCTGACAAACAGAAGCTGAGACCTGAAAACATTTCAGTTGATCCTCTGAACGTCTCTGTGTCCTCAGTGTGAACGACACACTCTTCCTCCCATCTTCATCATCACCTTCATCACCTTCACCACCAGGCTGCTACCTTGTGAACGTCACATGAGATGACTCCTCCCACAGGAAGTTAATCTCCTGATGTTCACCAGAGAAAAGGTATTTTGTGCTTCGCTCTAAAGCTGCTTATGGACTGAAGAGACTTTCATTTGGTTCTTGAGAGAAACTGACGGATTAACTCTCTGATTGACTCACAGATTAACAACTTCTCATGAACCCAGAGGCTTTTATTCTGAAGGACACCTCCCAATCATCTGGGCTTTGTTAAAGACAAACACCTCAAACAGTAAAACATTAATCTTTCTCTTCCTCATCGTCTTCGTTCTGTTAACAGCAACATGATGATTAATCAATAAAGTAAAGTCTCTGCTTTAAAGGGACAGTATTAGTTATTGATCATTGATTGGATAGTTGTCAGTTTTCTCTCCAAACGGTTACTGAAGAATGTAAATAATAAGCAGAGCGTGTTGTTCATTGGTTCTATTAATGAAGCTTCAGATGTCTGACGTCATGTTTATGAGGTCATCACCCTCAAAAATGTGAAATAGGTTTTAGTGTGACTGTTTCTATGAATGTATGTAATGGTACTGTCAGATTAAAAACACAGTTTAAATATTGTTTCTGAAAGGATAGAGGATAGGAAGAGGACAGAGGACATGAGAAAGAGGACAGAGTAGAGGACAGAGGAGACAGGACAGAGGACAAAGGACAGAAGGACAGAAGACGGAGGACGGAGGACTGAGGAGAGGAAGAGGACATAGTAGAGGATATAGGATAGAGGACAGAGAGGACATAGGACAGAGGACATAGTAGAGGATATAGGATAGAGGACAGAGGACATAGGACAGAGGACATAGGACGCTTCACATGAAGAAGAGCTCTGAGGGAGACGTGATGAAAGGTTCTGTTTTCTTTAAATCTTCGTTTGACACGTTCACAGATATTTTGTTGCAAATTGGAGATAATGAAGTTGGTGCAGCAGAAGTGTTCTGTATTGTTCCTTTATGAAGAGAGTAATTCATGTTTCATTTAAGAGGCCAAAGCTGCTCTGCATCTTTAAATATTAAAGACTCCACTTCCTTTAAGAGGAAAAGTCATTTATTTCTTATTATTTTTCCTTTTCTAAAAGAGATCCGCTCAGTGTGACTGTGATCAGTAGAAACAGATTCTACTGCGACTCTACTCCTACAACCTCTACCGGTTTACTCCACGCAATACTACAAGACTCTACACGCAATACTAAAGGAATATACTTAAAATACTATTAGACTCTACACACTATAGTACTCTAAACTGAATACTGGAGTACTCTAAACTGAATACTAGAGTACTCTAAACTGAATACTGGAGTACTCTAAACTGAATACTAGAGTACTCTAAACTGAATACTAGAGTACTCTAAACTGAATACTGGAGTACTCTAAACTGAATACTAGAGTACTCTAAACTGAATACTAGAGTACTCTAAACTGAATACTGGAGTACTCTAAACTGAATACTAGAGTACTCTAAACTGAATACTGGAGTACTCTAAACTGCTAATAACAATCCTGTTGGATTTACACCCTGCAGTCAGTGGCCGTGTTGCTTGGCGTGTTGTTGGCACATTGAACCGTACATTTGTCCCTGATGAGGTCAGGTCACGTGACCACTGGCTGTGATGTTGGCGTGTTGTTGGTGTGTCATTGCCGTGTCGTTGCCGTGTCGTTGCCGTGTTGAACCGTACCTTGGTCCCTGATGAGATCAGGTCACGTGACCACTGGCTGTGATGTTGGCGTGTTGTTGGCGTGTCATTGCCGTGTCGTTGCCGTGTCGTTGCCGTGTTGAACCGTACCTTGGTCCCTGATGAGATCAGGTCACGTGACCACTGGCTGTGATGTGGCTGCAGGCAGCAGACGGAGCTTATCTCCAGTTTCATTAAGTGAGTGAAGAAAGGAGCAGAGTGGAGCGTCGTCTCATCTTTAATACATCTTATGAGTTATGAAGAGATTAAAGTTTGTGTGGCGGCGGCAGTTTAATCATCCACTCACACAGCTGCAGCTTCTTTAAGACGTAAGAGGATTTAGAGATGAAGTGAACAGCACTGATGTTAAACTCTGTTGTTCTGATCCCAGGTCAGATCGGAGGCTGCTCTCTACTCTCTGCAGTATTTATATGTTCTGATACTTTGTACTTCTGCTCCACGTCATCTCACAGGTAAATGTTGTACTTTTTCTGCTTTCGTTACTTAACAGACTCAGATTATTAAACTAAGTATAATCAACTAATAAATTATGAATTATTATTACATTTAAACTAACAGCAATATATAAAGTTCTCCTCTAATTATTCGTGCTAACATGCTAATTAGCATCATGTCAGTGTGTGTCAGGCAGCAATTATGTAAATCTGTGTGAGCCCTTCAAGTCCATCCGTCACCTTCAGCGCCGAGACAAACACTGCTGGAGGCTCATCTTCATCCTCATCCTCATCTTCATCCTCATCCTCATCCTCATCTTCATCCTCAGCCTCATCTTCATCCTCATCTTCATCCTCATCCTCATCATCATCTTCATCTTCATTCTCATCTTCATCCTCATCTTCATCCTCAGTTTCATCTTCATCCTCATCTTCATCCTCATTCTCATCTTCATCCTCATCCTCAGTTTCATCTTCATCCTCATCTTCATCCTCACCTTCATCTTCATCCTCATCTTCATCCTCTTCTTCATCCTCATCCTCACCTCCATCCTCATCTTCATCCTCATCTTCATCCTCATCTTCATCCTCATCTTCATCCTCATCCTCATCCTCATCCTCATCTTCATCCTCAGCCTCATCTTCATCCTCATCTTCATCCTCATCCTCATCATCATCTTCATCTTCATCTTCATCTTCATTCTCATCTTCATCCTCATCTTCATCCTCAGTTTCATCTTCATCTTCATCCTCATCTTCATCCTCATTCTCATCTTCATCCTCATCCTCAGTTTCATCTTCATCCTCACCTTCATCTTCATCCTCATCTTCATCCTCTTCTTCATCCTCATCCTCACCTCCACCTTCATCTTCATCCTCATCTTCATCCTCATCTTCATCCTCATCTTTATCCTCATCTTCATCTTCATCCTCATCTTCATCTTTCTCCTCATCTTCATCCTCATCTTCATCCTCATCTTCATCCTCATCCTCATCTTCATCTTTATCCTCATCTTCATCCTCATTCTCATCCTCATCCTCATCCTCATCATCTTAAATACAACAAGGTCGGCTTTATTGAGATTAGTTGATCATTTAATAAACAACAGGTGAACATGGTTCCTAACAGGAGAACATGGCTCCTAACAGGTGAACATGGTTCCTAACAGGTGAACATGGTTCCTAACAGGAGAACATGGCTCCTAACAGGTGAACATGGTTCCTAACAGGAGAACATGGCTCCTAACAGGTGAACATGGTTCCTAACAGGTGAACATGGTTCCTAACAGGAGAACATGTTCCTAACAGGAGAACATGGCTCCTAACAGGAGAACATGGTTCCTGACAGGTGAACATGGCTCCTAACAGGTGAACATGGTTCCTAACAGGAGAACATGTTCCTAACAGGAGAACATGGTTCCTAACAGGAGAACATGTTCCTAACAGGAGAACATGGTTCCTAACAGGAGAACATGGTTCCTGACAGGAGAACATGGTTCCTAACAGGAGAACATGGTTCCTGACAGGAGAACATGGTTCCTAACAGGAGAACATGGTTCCTAACAGGAGAACATGGTTCCTAACAGGAGAACATGTTCCTAACAGGAGAACATGGTTCCTAACAGGAGAACATGGTTCCTAACAGGAGAACATGGTTCCTGACAGGAGAACATGGTTCCTAACAGGAGAACATGGTTCCTAACAGGAGAACATGGTTCCTAACAGGAGAACATGGTTCCTGACAGGAGAACATGGTTCCTGACAGGTGAACAGGGTTCCTGACAGGAGAACATGGTTCCTAACAGGAGAACGTGGTTCCTAACAGGAGAACATGTTCCTAACAGGAGAACATGGTTCCTGACAGGTGAACATGGTTCCTAACAGGAGAACATGGTTCCTGACAGGAGAACATGGTTCCTAACAGGAGAACATGGTTCCTCACAGGTGAACAGGGTTCCTAACAGGAGAACATGGTTCCTGACAGGAGAACATGGTTCCTAACAGGAGAACATGGTTCCTCACAGGTGAACAGGGTTCCTCACAGGTGAACCCGGTTCACGGTGACATCACCCCGTCTGTCTGTCCTCTTCTCTGTTAAACTCAGAGAACAAACAGATAATTGAACCGCGGCTCAGCATCCAATCAGAGGCAAGCGGCGTTCTCCCGGGGGAACCGGTTCCTGAGCTCTCGTGGAGGAAACACACCATTAAAGGGCATATTTAAGCACATTTGCAATCCTTAGAAGAAGGTAACGGTATTTGATTTGCCCCGGCTTGAAGGAGAGTCTTTAATGTTGTGTCCACGGGACAAACGCACATCAAAGGCAGAGGACGTCCTGACGCCTGAGTACAGACGGTGGATTAGAGGGACGGGCAGGTGGACCGTCCTCTGTGGCGAGGCTGGGGGCACCGCCTCACTGAGGCTCCAACCGCCGCCTCCATATCGCTCGCTCTATGCAAATTAAATCCAGGCGACGGGGCTGCTCTCAATTCCTCCAGGAGGGAGATTCTCCTCCTCCCCCTCCCCCCCTGCTCCTCTCTTATCAGCCCGGCGCTGGGGGAGACTCAGAGAGAGAGAGAGACAGAGACAGACAGAGAGAGACAGAGAGAGAGAGAGACAGACAGACAGAGAGAGAGAGACAGAGACAGACAGAGAGAGAGAGAGACAGAGAGAGAGAGAGACACAGAGAGAGAGAGAGACAGAGACAGACAGAGAGAGAGAGACAGAGACAGAGAGAGAGAGAGACAGAGAGAGAGAGAGAGACAGAGAGAGACAGAGAGACAGAGAGAGAGAGACAGACAGAGAGAGAGAGACAGAGAGAGAGACGGAGAGACGGAGAGAGAGACAGAGAGAGAGACAGAGAGAGAGACAGAGAGACAGAGAGACGGAGAGAGAGACAGAGAGAGAGAGACAGAGAGAGAGAGAGAGAGAGAGAGACAGAGAGACAGAGAGAGAGAGAGAGAGAGACAGAGAGACAGACAGAGAGACAGAGAGACGGAGAGAGAGACAGAGAGACGGAGAGAGACAGAGAGAGAGAGAGACAGAGAGACAGAGAGAGAGAGAGAGAGACAGAGAGACAGAGAGACAGAGAGACAGAGAGAGAGAGAGTATTTGCTCCCAGCAACTGTTCTCCTTCACTCTCTCGGTTTCCTGTGTTCTGACCTAGAGTCAGTTAGAGCTGCAGAATATTAACAGATATTAATATCAATAATAACAATCATCCAGATTTAAGGTATTAACACAAGATGTAAATACTGGGAAGTAAATATTAACATGTTTATGTATTTGATGTATTTTCAGTTTCTTTCTTGTACGTTTAGTTATTTTAAGGTAGTTTCTGTTATTTACAGATATATTCAGGTACTGTTATAATCAGTTTAACCCCACTTTTTACCCTGACCCAGACCTGGACCCGGACCTGGACCCGGACCTGGACCCGGAAGGTGACCTGTCCATCACCTAAAACTCTCATCTTTATAACAGACAGCAGAAAAACACCACTTTGGTTCTGAGATGAATATTTCCCATGATGCCCTCTGTCTCAGCAGGTGGAGGCGGCTGGTTCCAGCTGGATGTTTCCTGTCTGATGGGAGTCTTTCTCTGGTCTCAGATCTATTAATCCAGATCGATGTGAGCCGGCGCCCCGGGCGGCCCGGGGGTCCGATCCCCGCTGCCTCTGCCAGGTAAACATTAGCATAGTAATTAGCCTCAGTTAATTTAGCCAATTACAGCTGTGTTGTTGTTTCCTGTGTCGCCCTCAGAGGAGGAGCTGATCCTGGACCAGAGCCAGGAAGAGGTCCACGTGGATCTGGTTCATCCAGCTAATGGATCAGGACTCCATTGTTCCTCTGGATCAGCCTGAACTCTCCTCAGTCTGTTTGTTCTGAAGTCTGTGATATTCAGCCCGAGGTGAACCCATTTAATCCTGCTGGTCCCCTAAGGATCAGAACCACATCAGACAAGATCACTTTAGTCCTCCAGACCTCTCTGATCTCACCTGGTCATCGTCATCATACGAGAGCTGAAACTGAAAGTTATCTTACAAATGAATTAATAAGTAAATAAAACAAAAAAATGAAATACACGTGTATATATGTATATATATATATATAAATATAAATATATATAAACAGACTGAAGTTAAACAGACGTTAAACAGTCAGTAAACAGGTTTGTCTGGTGCTGGCAGCTCACGGCCCCCAGGTGGACTCTTTAATGGGATGCTAAATATTTACACACAGGAGATGTAGGTCAGTTTACCCAGCAGCCCCTGCAGGTGATCACATGAGATAATTAGACAGGAGGAGGAGACGCTGACGGACTCTAACAGTCGCTTAACGAGGGAACCGCCTCAAAACCACGACTCCTTCTGAAGAACCCTAATCATCCTCTCTGCTAATGAGAGAGCCACCAGAACCAGAGTCTCTCTGTCTGTCTGTCTGTCTGTCTCTCTGTCTGTCTGTCTGTCTGTCTGTCTGTCTGTCTGTCTGTGTCTGTCTGTCTGTCTGTATCTGTCTGTCTGTATCTGTCTGTCTGTCTGTCTGTCTGTCTGTCTGTGTATCTGTCTGTCTCTCTGTCTGTCTGTGTATCTGTCTGTCTGTCTGTCTGTGTGTCTGTCTGTCTGTCTGTCTGTCTGTCTGTCTGTCTGTCTGTCTGTCTGTGTATCTGTCTGTCTGTCTGTCTGTCTCTCTGTCTGTCTCTGTCTCTCTCTGTCCCTCTGTCTCTCTCTCTGTCTCTCTGTCTCTCTGTCTCTCTGTCTGTCTCTCTGTCTGTCTCTCTGTCTCTCTGTCTCTCTGTCTCTCTGTCTGTCTTCATTTTAGTAACAAACACCTGAAGAGTGACTGTGATCAGTAACCTGACTGATAACCTGAGTTCTACGATCTGAGCACACTGAATGAAATAAAGAGTCATTTTTAAATAAATGATGTGTAAAGATTGTCTGGGTTGATTTAATAAATAAAAGTGTATTTACTGAGTTAACTTAAATTATTATTGAAGTTGTCTTAATGAGTTCACAGCTGAGACATATATATATATATGTATACATGTATATATGATACATATATACATGTATACATATATATATGATACATGTATAAGTATATATATGTATCATATATACATACATGTATACATGTATATATGATACATATATACATGTATACATGTATGTATGATACATGTATAAGTATATATATGATACATATATACATACATGTATACATGTATATATGATACATATATACATGTATACATATATATATGATACATGTATAAGTATATATATGTATCATATATATACTTATACATGTATACATGTATATATGATACATATATACATGTATGTATATATGTATCATATATATACTTATACATGTATCATATATACATGTATACATATATATATGATACATGTATAAGTATATATATGTATCATATATACATACATGTATACATGTATATATGATACATATATACATGTATCATATATACATGATACATGTATAAGTATATATATGATACATATATACATGTATGTATATATGTATCATATATATACTTATACATGTATATATGATACATATATACATGTATAAGTGTTTCACTCTGTGTCATTCAGAGACTAATGTTATATATTTTACATTAAATATAACAGTTTCATTGTTTTCATTGATCCTGTTCTTTATGTGTTTGTCTTTTCCTTAATGAGAGTTTTCTTGAGAACGATGTGATGTCGTTAATGTTCAGTAATAAAAAGGTTTCTGTAGTTAATTAGTGAAACATTGTTTCCATCATCAAACATTCAATCCTTGTAGATAATCAGTGTAGCTTCAGTCGAGACTGAGATCTGATGTTTATTCAACATTCAACACACTGAAGGCATCACTGAGAACACTCCTCTGTTGATTCAATCATATTTTACTCTCTGGGTAATTAGGCCTATTTTCCCTGGTTGTTTGGTGTCCTCGGTTACCATGGAAACACAGTCATGTGAGTTTGTAAGTGGGCCACGAGGCGAGAACAGAGAGCGGGGCTTTCTGCTGGATACCGAGATTCACTTTTTATTTCTGTAGGTTTCATGTCACCATGAAGAAGAAGAACCGCAGCAGCTTCAGTGACGTGAAGGTTCTACATTCAGATCCTCAAGAAGTCCAGTAAACAATCAGAGAAATCTATTACTTTAACCTCACTGCTACACTGTGGGAGGAAAACACTGGAACACTGTGGGAGGAAAACACTGGAACACTGTGGGAGGAAAACACTGGAACACTGTGGGAGGAAAACACTGTTACACTGTGGGAGGAAAACACTGGAACACTGTGGGAGGAAAACACTGTGGGAGGAAAACACTGTGGGAGGAAAACACTGTTACACTGTGGGAGGAAAACACTGTTACACTGTGGGAGGAAAACACTGGAACACTGTGGGAGGAAAACACTGGAACACTGTGGGAGGAAAACACTGGAACACTGTGGGAGGAAAACACTGGAACACTGTGGGAGGAAAACACTGTTACACTGTGGGAGGAAAACACTGGAACAATCTAATACTTTTACACTGTAACACTGTAACAAAGCAACACTGGGACACTGTTACACTGTTGGAGTGATGTAGAAGCTAACTCTAAGCTAACAGGACGTAGAAGCTAACTGGCTCGTTAGCTCCGACGCCTCATTTCAGTTGGATAAATGTCCTGTTTGTGTGCAGATGATCAATCAGACTGAATATTTCATTTAATGAAGCTGTAATTCTGTTAGTTGATGAGAGAAATGAATAAATTCTCTTTATAATCTCCTGCAGTGTTTGTAGGTTATAATTCAACTCTGTGACACCTTTTTTCTGTCAAACGGGAATTCAGCTACAAACTCATTTCTTTTTATAAGTCTTTGAAACTCCGTCCTCATTAGCATGCGAGCGAGCCGGCCATGCAAATCGTTTGAAATGCAAAAACACATCCAGTTTCTATATTTCATCAAGGAGCTTTTCATGTTTAATAAATTACAGACGCCGTCCTCCAAGACTTTGTTATTCATTAACCAAAAAGCACACAATTGGAACCCATTTAAAATCTTAATCTCAACCTGCAGGATTATTTGCTTTCTACTAATGTTTGCCTTGAAGGGGGGGGGGGGGGTAATGGGATTAGATGTTCAGTGTGGATGAGGTTCAGTTTGTCACTGAAACTGTTCCAGTGAAACTAACTGATTCATTCTTCAGCTCATGTCTTCATGTTAGAGGAGGACAAAAGTATGTGGACACCAGAAACCTCCAGCAGGGTTCATGGTTTCTGTTTCAGACTTCATATATGTGTTTCATCAGA
The DNA here is from genome assembly GCF_027596085.1 of Anoplopoma fimbria. Taxonomy (NCBI): domain Eukaryota; kingdom Metazoa; phylum Chordata; class Actinopteri; order Perciformes; family Anoplopomatidae; genus Anoplopoma; species Anoplopoma fimbria. The sequence goes on along the minus strand of NC_072464.1, from coordinate 26,107,078 downwards.
AACTGGACCAGAGTTTACAGAACAGCAGCACATCTGGATCAATGTCTGATGATTCATGTGATACAGATGTTAAACATCTGAACTCATTTCATCCTCTGATGGGAGCACACAAACCTACATAGCTCTGGATGGTCCGTCTGAAGGTCTGAAGGTCTGAAGGATTCAATGTCCTTCTTGTCCTCGGTGTCCTTGTTGTCCATGTTGTCCTTGTTGTCCTCGTTGTCCTCATTGTCCTCATCCTCATTGTCCCTCATTGTCCTTCTTGTCCTCATTGTCCTTGGTGTCCTCTGTGTCTTTGTTGTCCTCATTGTCCTCATTGGCATTGTTCATTGGTGTCCTCGTTGTCCTCGTTTTCCTCGTTGTACTTGTTGTCCTTGTTGTCCTCATTGTCCTTGTTGTCCTCGGTGTCTTCGGTGTCCTTGGTGTCCTCTGTGTCCTCGTTGTCCTTGTTGTCCTTGTTGTCCTTGTTGTCCTTCTAGTCCTCGTTGCCCTTTTTGTCCTCATTGTCCTTGGTGTCCTCTGTGTATTTCTTGTCCTCGTTGTCCTCATTGTCTTCGGTGTCCTCTGTGTCCTCCTTATCCTCGTTTTCCTCATTGTACTTGTTGTCGTCCTGATTGTCCTCCTTGTCTTCGGTGTCCTTCTTGTCCTCGTTGCTCTCGTTGTTTTCGGTGTCCTTTTGTCCTCATTGTCCTTCTTGTCCTCGGTGTCCTCGGTGTCCTCGTTCTCCTTCTTGTCCTTCTTGACCTTGTTGTTCTCGGTGTCCTTGATGTCCTCCTTCTTGTCCTTCTTGTCCTTGTTGCCCTCGTTGTCCTCATTGTCCTTCTTGTCCTCCTTGTCCTCCTTGTCTTCGGTGTCCTTCTTGTCCTCGTTGCTCTCGTTTTCGGTGTCCTTTTGTCCTCATTGTCCTCGTTGTCCTCCTTGTCCTCCTTGTCCTCAGTGTCCTTGGTGGAGGCTGAAGGTAAAACACAGCATCATGCGTGACTGTGAATCAAAGTTTCTGATGAATTCTGGAGAGAATTTAGTAAACCTGGTCTGGTTGAAGCTGCTGGTCTGATGTGGTTTCTGGTTGGTGTTCTGGGTGTCTGGTGTCACTTCATCAGTAATGAGGGTGTGTTTGATTGTTTCTGTCCATCGGGGACTTTTAATGGCCTGTTTTCATCACAGACCATAAATCACCAGGTCTCCATGTCCTCTGAGGATCACAGTCATGTCTCCTGAACCAGGTCTCCATGTCCTCTGAGGATCACTATCATGTCTCCTGAACCAGGTCTCCATGTCCTCTGAGGATCACAGTCATGTCTCCTGAACCAGGTCTCCATGTCCTCTGAGGATCACTATCATGTCTCCTGAACCAGGTCTCCATGTCCTCTGAGGATCACGGTCATGTCTCCTGAACCAGGTCTCCATGTTCTCTGAGGATCACGGTCATGTCTCCTGAACCAGGTCTCCATGTCCTCTGAGGATCACGGTCATGTCTCCTGAACCAGGTCTCCATGTCCTCTGAGGATCACTATCATGTCATGTCCTCTGAGGATCACGGTCATGTCTCCTGAACCAGGTCTCCATGTCCTCTGAGGATCACAGTCATGTCTCCTGAACCAGGTCTCCATGTCCTCTGAGGATCACAGTCATGTCTCCTGAACCAGGTCTCCATGTCCTCTGAGGATCACTATCATGTCTCCTGAACCAGGTCTCCATGTCCTCTGAGGATCACTATCATGTCTCCTGAACCAGGTCTCCATGAACCAGCTGACTCCTTCACAGAGTTTTAGATGAACCACGTCCTCTCCTCCATCTGTGCTCAGAGAGGCTGAGGGGCATCAACAATATGTCGCCACCGACGGCGTCTCTGCTGAATTAATCATGAGCTCAGAGTGTCTGGTCCTGGTTCTGGTTCTGGTCCAAATGAAGTCCTGTCCCCTCGTTGTCCTCCGTCCCTGAGAGACGACCTCATAAGACAGACGGGTTGTTTTATTAAAGAGTTTATTTATTATTACAGAGTTCAAACTACAGACTCGTCATGAGAAGAGGATCTGGTCCTCAGGGGCCTCAACCTTCACTGAGTGCTGCAGGACGTTTGTTGTTCTATTGTCGGTAACTAATAAACATATTCTGATTTGATCCTGAATTAAAGGAACACACTTCTGTGGTTCAGATTCATAATCTGACGTAAACATGAATCAGATCAAAAACAAAGAGAAAACATTATCAGAATAAACTGGATTTGTTGAATAGACGGTGAATTTATAATCACAGTTATTAGAATATATTTGTTTTTTAATATGAAAAACAGTTAATATATTTTTTTTTTAAATCACCAGATGTATGATGTCATCAGAGATCAGAGTGATGTCATCATCGGGTCAAAAACTGGAGTTTTTTGTGGAGTTTTATTAAGACATTCCCAGGTGCATTGTGGGAAACGTAGGATCCTGTGTGTCAGTCCTCACGTCTCCTGAGACTGATGATCAGAGAGGTAATAACTGATCTATTGATCATATGATTTTATGTTATTGGTGATCAATACAGTTCAATGGCTGTGATCTTCATCATCGTCATCATCGTCACTCATGCAGTCAGAGTTCTTCTGTTGTGGAGCTCCTCCACCCTGACGGAGCAGCAGGTAGTCGGTGAGGCATTCAGGACACCGTTGGAGCGTCTGTGTTTCCCAGCGCTGACTGACTGCGCTCACACTGCACCATCAGCAGACGGAGGAGACAGCTGCTCCGTCTGCTGCCAGACCGGTCGGCCCAGATGGAGCCTCACGTTCTGGGAGGGAGAGGAGGGTCTGATGGAGGTCTGGGTCTGATGGAGGTCTGGGTCTGATGGGGACCGGACCCTCTGAGGATGGAGGTCTGGGTCTGATGGAGGTCTGGGTCTGAGGATGTCTGGGTCTGATGGAGGTCTGGGTCTGATGGAGGTCAGGGTCTGATGGAGGTCTGGGTCTGATGGAGGTCTGGGTCTGATGGAGGTCTGGGTCTGATGGAGGTCAGGGTCTGATGGAGGTCAGGGTCTGATGGAGGTCTGGGTCTGATGGAGGTCTGGGTCTGATGGAGGTCTGGGTCTGATGGAGGTCTGGGTCTGATGGAGGTCTGGGTCTGATGGAGGTCTGGGTCTGAGGTGGAGGTCTGGGTCTGATGGAGGTCTGGGTCTGATGGAGGTCTGGGTCTGATGGAGGTCTGGGTCTGATGGAGGTCTGGGTCTGATGGAGGTCTGGGTCTGATGGAGGTCTGGGTCTGATGGAGGTGGGTCTGATGGAGGTCTGGGTCTGATGGAGGTCTGGGTCTGATGGAGGTCTGGGTCTGATGGTCTGGGTCTGATGGAGGTGGGTCTGATGGAGGTCTGGGTCTGGATGGAGGTCTGGGTCTGATGGAGGTCTGGGTCTGATGGAGGTCTGGGTCTGATGGAGGTCTGATGGAGGTCTGGGTCTGATGGAGGTCTGGGTCTGATGGAGGTCTGGGGAGGTCTGGGTCTGATGGAGGTCTGGGTCTGATGGAGGTCTGGGTCTGATGGAGGTGGGTCTGATGGAGGTCTGGGTCTGATGGAGG